>NW_007244132.1:38128-84279 GCF_000164805.1 Carlito syrichta
GGAAGGATCGCCGGAGCCCAGCAGGTCGAGGCTGGGGTGGCTGGGAGCGGGCCACTGCACTCCAGTCTGGGCGACAGAGTGAGACTCCAACTCAAAAAAAAAAAAAAAATCTACCCCTTGAACAATATGAAAGTTCCAGAGGAACTTGGGAGAAGAGGGGACTCCTGGTCTAGCCTGAAAGCTTCTCTGAGCTGGTGCATTTCAGTTGAACCTTGAGTGGTGAAAAAGAGTGAGCTGTTGAGAGTCTGGAGAGCAAAATTCCAGGTGTAAAATATATCAAGCACAAACTGTCTGAGGCAGTGAGAGAGACAATTTTTTTTTAAAAAAAAGCAGAAATAAACAGAACAGAAATAAAATGTTAAACAAAATGAAAAGTAAACAAAAAATAAATTCCAGATGCTTGTCAATTTCTAACAGCTAACGTTTATTGAGTTCTAATCTGCACCACTCACAGAGTTCGCAGTTTTATATATTTGATTTCAGTCCTCAAACATCCCTGCAAGGTAGATTCTATCCCTATTTTATAGACGAGACGACTGAGGCTTAGTAAGGTTAAAGAACATGGCCCATAGACACGGAGCTATGGAGATCCAGGACTTAGTCGAGTCTGACAGCTAACTCTGAGGTGTGAACCACTTGTGCTGGGCCCAAGTGCCCCAAATGAATGCCATCTGGAGCAAAGGCTGGCATGTGTGGCCCCTGGGTCAGTAGCATCAGTGTCCCTGGAGAGCTTGTTAGACATTTAACTTCTTAAATTCTCAAGCCTCTTCCCAGACCTATTGAATCAGAAACCCTGAGGGTGGGACTCAGTAATTTGTGTTTTAACAAACTCTCCAGGTGAAAAACTTTGGTCCAGAGTAACTAGAACGGTAGAATGCAGTGATGGAAATGACACAGACTTGAAAGTTAGACAGACTTTTACTTCTGCCTCTTCCTGGTCATATGATCTTACACATGATTTCAAATATCTTAGCCTTAGGTCTCTTATCTGTACAATGAAGGTAATTGTGGTACCTCCCTTTAGGTTTCTGTGAGAATTAAGTAAGGTGAATGTAAATATGAATACATCAGTGTCTGGTATAGAAAGCGATTAATAATATTCTCAATCAATGTTTGCTGTTATTCCTGTCTCTCTCTTGTGCCTGGAGTTCATCTTCCCCTACATTTTCCACGGGCCTTCTGCATTTTCAGTTTGCTTGGGGGAAGACAAATCGGAAAGATGGGAATATCTGGAACCCAGAAGAGCAGCTGTGTTTAAGTCCAGCTGAAAGATATCTATGTAAGCATACTACAGAAATAGGAGTGGGATAAGAGAAAGGAGGAAGGTTCAAAATCTGTATCTAATGAAGCAAGGTTGGATCTTGGTGCCTAATTATATGTGGGGAATAGCAAAGCAAAGGATCAGAGATGATTCCGGGGCTCTATTTTGGCTGAAGGGCAGAGTGTGGTTGCAGGAAGAAAAGGAATTTAGGCTTGAGGTTATGACAATATGCTCACATTTAGACAAGTGAGTTAGAAAGTATGTGTACGTGTGAGAGAGAGAAAGAACTATATTATCAGTGTGACAACCCAATGTCCTTTGTTCTTTGTAATTTAAATTGCTGTCCCCTTCTTGCGAGTACCAACGTGACAGAGAAGGGTGCTGCTTGCCAGCCAGCAGGCCCTACTAGTAATGCCACATTCCGGTGATACCCAGCAGTCATGGCCAGTGCTAAGTACAGCATTCACACAAAGAAGTGTCATTCAGGAGACAGACTGTGGGAAGGGAATGAAGCCATCACTGATGAATAGGCTAATGGAACTAGATGAGCAGTGAAAATCAATGAGGCAAAAACTGCCTGCCTTAAAAAACGAACAAGGTAAGAATGGAGGCGTGCCAAACCACAGTTTATCGCAAGTCTGTGTCAGTCCTCACCCACTGACACAAGTCACACCCATCTCACCCCATCCCAGGCATGGCCACAGGTCGTGATTATGAGTTATGGGTTCATGGTCATCAATTCAGTTCATTCAATTCCACACTGTTAATTACGCATCTGTGTGGGTCCAGGTACTGTGCCGACCCCGAGGATGTAGTTTTTGCTGCTTCTCATCGTGGTCATCCTCCTCCACATCATCATTCTCATCACTATTCTTTTCTCTCTCAACATTACCCATGAAGTGCTTCTAGATCTCTTTAGCTACCAGTTGCCTATCTTGTAAAATCATAATCTCCATGCCCAATTAAGAAACTTTTCCTGTTATTTCTGTCTGTTGTCCAGCCGGTACATGCTGTGTCTGGTCGCTTTCTCCCATTTTCTCAACCACTGGGAGCACGCATGACATCTGAAGTTCAAACAGCCTCGAGCACAACCCTGAGGCTCTCTGTGGCCAGGCTTCATGCCAGGCCTATGAGTGCTCTATGAGATGCCTGGATCCATAGGAATAAGCATATTGATTGTGATTGGGAGCTCCCACCCTGACTTCCCACCTAGCAAAGCAAGTGGAAAATAAGCCTTTCACGGACAAACCTAAAGCTCTTGGAGTGCAGGTGAATTCTCCTCTGGACGCAGATACTGAAGGATTCTGAGTCAAGAGGACCAATGTAGCTGGTTCAATATCTTAAACAGTGTCAAACGGTGAACTAATCAGTGGATCAGAAGCCTTTCATTCTGCTTCCGGCTCTGCTGCCTTGGGGGGAAGTCAGTACCTTTATCTTGGTCTCAGTTTTCTTGCCTGTAAAGATGACCACATTCAAAGCAAGCTAGAGTGCTGCAGTGTCTAAGCTTCTCCATAATGAATTACTCCCTAACTGCTTTAAGTAAAGAAGTTATGAATTCTTGCTTTACATTTTCAGGAATGTATATCCTCACCCAATGTCATATCTCTTATCGGTAATCCAAGTTGCTTGTTTATATCTGATGACCCTGGGCAAGCCACACATGAGTATTGCTTCTTTGCTTAAGAGAAAAAGAACATGGAAGTCTTTTGTCTGTAGAGAAGTGGCTTCTGATATAGAAGCCACAGTCTGCTCATGTGAACTTTTTGGTGACTACCCTGATTTATGGCTACATACTAGAACCTTATCTTTTGGTGTTCATGCCTTCTGGTTTTAAGCCTGCCACTTGGCATCTGTAAACACCCAGACCCCAGTGTCTCTGCCTGGATTTCTGACTTAATTCTTTGACCAAACCATTCACCTACTG
Source organism: Carlito syrichta (assembly GCF_000164805.1). Classification (NCBI taxonomy): domain Eukaryota; kingdom Metazoa; phylum Chordata; class Mammalia; order Primates; family Tarsiidae; genus Carlito; species Carlito syrichta. The sequence goes on from NW_007244132.1 coordinate 41,314, forward strand.
GTCCCTGGCTCTTGGCAGCCCCTTTGCTCATTCCAGTGCTGGGAGACTGCGCCCGTTCTCAACATGCTTGGTTAGCTCTGACCCAATACCTTGGCCCGTGTCTGTGACTCATGATCTCCTACTGTCAAGATAACAACATACAGATAGCATTATACAAAGTGGCCCTTGACTGGCCTGAGAGAAGCTGTTTACTCAGATGGGGGCTGAGAAGAAGAGATATCAATGATAATTACTAAAGCTGGATTCATTTCTTCCATTTGCTGTGGTCTAAAAACCCTGCTAGGATAAAGGATTGGAAAGGCTTTGAACTTGCTCTGCCTTTCCTATTAAGGACTTACTTAAGAAACTTGGTCTGGTTTAGACCTCTGCAGAAGGCCTAGCAGCAGCTGCCATCTTTATTATACGAGGTGACTTGAACGAAACCAACTGAATTGGAACTGTGCATTGTAAGCAAGGAATATTATTTCTGTCATTTTTGGCTGCCAACAAAGTGCCAGGAAAATTATAAAGTAATAGTTGCCACTGTGAAAGAGAATAAGAAATAAAATAAACTTTTTATGCCTAAGAAAAAGCTTTCCATTCCTGGTACTTTTACAGGGCAGAATAGGAGCCTTCTGTGGCTCTTGGCATCAGATATTACATAAACAATCATTTGCACACACTAGGAATCCAAATATGCTCTGTTCCTGGGGCCTGCATCTATTACCTTGACAGGAACAGAGAAAGAATTTTAATCAGATTTATTTTATCTACAGCAATTGCCTCTTTTGTCGGCAGGAAAGAAATACAGTCAAATGGATATTCCTATTAAAAGCAACAAAAGCGTTTTTAAAATTAAATCACACCCTATAAGACTATCCTTTCTTTCCTTTCTCCCATCTCTCCCCAAATTCATCACACAAACTTGGAAATGAACTGCCTTCTCGCTGCTTAAAACTCTGGCAGGTTCTGACAGAGCTGGAGAAAAACTGTTGTCCAATTAAGTTCTAAGTGTGCATTCAACCCTTGTTGAAAATTTTAGAGACGAGGCCTCAGGTGGCAGTGCAACATTTAACTTGTCTCCATGACATTTCCTACTTTGCTTCAGGGTTGAAGTCTGTAGAGTCTAGACAAGGCATATATGGGGTATCTTGGAGCTTATAGAAGGTTGTCTGTCTGGAGCCACGAAGGGCCTACAGACTGGGAAAAAGATGTATGTTAATAGAAGAAGTTGGCTTCCATGATTATGGAGGCTTCCACGATTATTGAGGAGTCTGAAGGTCTGCAGCTGGCAAGTTGGAGACCTCCCAGGAGAGCCAAGGGGTTCGGTCCATTCTGCGTCTGAGGGCCTGAGAACAAGAAAAGGACCAACAGTATAAGTTCAAGTCCAAGCCCAAAGGCAGGAGAAGACCCATGTCCCAGCCCAGTCTGCTTTAGTCAGTCTATTCATTGAAATGCTACTCTCATCAGACACACCCTCACAGACACACTCAGGATAACGTGAAACCAAGTACTCTGAGCGCTGTGCTGCCCATTCAAGCTGACACATAAAATGAACCATCACATGGAAACAGCAAAGAAATGTAAGAAATGATTATGAATTTGTGGATTCAGTTCCATTTAGGACCAGACGAGTTCACAGATGAGAAAAAAAAATACTCTGAGAGTGGTGTGGTTGGCTTGGATCACAGTCTCCTTCTGGAGAGCCCATCACCGACCTGGCCAGCATTTCAGGCAGCTAAAGGAAGAGTTTGTTTTATTTGGTCCCCAAACAATGAGAAGATTAGACTGTAAGCTCCTCTAGGAGTAACGACACATCCTGTGTCGTACTTTTGGCATTGTGAAGACAGTAGGAAAAAACTACATTTTCTTATCCTTGTGACATCATGTTTAGTGGCCAGTGAGGTGTTCTGTTTTGGAAAGGAACAAGAAAAGAAGGGGGTCAAGAATAAATAGTAAATATCTTTGAAGGGTGTTTGCGATAAGCAGCCTAGGCCATTCCTAGGTCAAGTGTGGGGGTCATTTTCATTGGGTAGATGACAAGCGTCTGAACCTCACAGAAAAAAATAGAAACTTTGCAGCAGAAAATGTGGATTTAATTCTGGCTCTCCTTTTTTCTCATACCAAGAATTTGAGCATATCCCTTAACTCCTCTGAAGCAAATTTTTATTCATCTATGAAAAAGGACTAATAATGCTCACTTGTCTTTCTACCTCATCTAGGATTTGAGAAGGTCAAGAAAGATAATGAAAAGAATTTGTAGATACACATAGACGGTGAAATAAATCCATTCATTCAGCCAGTATTTTTTTTTTAAATCAATATTTTTTATTATGATATTGTGGGGTACAGTTAAGGGTTAGGTATACAAATATGCTTCATTCAGGCCCCCTTGTTGATAACAGGTGTCTCCCCATCCCCAGACAGATGTTTACTACCATTAGTCCCATCCCCCTTCCCCATAGTTTTCTTATGGTCATTTTCTTATGGTAGTGCGTTGGATGATCAAGGTCCACTATATGAGTGAGAACATGTGATACTCAGATCTTTGTTTCTGTGAGAGGTCACTCAGTATTATAGACTCTAGTTCCATCCAGGTTGCTGCGAGATTCATGATTTTGTTCTTTTTTATGACTGCATAGTATTCCATCGTGTATACGTACCACATTTTTTTAATCCAGTCATCTTTTGATGGACAGCATGGTTGGTTCCAGGTTCTTGCTATTGTGAACAATGCATTCAGCCAGTATTATTTGGCACCAAGCTGAAGTTAGCAGCCTCCAGTTCTCAGACATCTAATAGTCTAATCTAATAATCATCTGTGTGTGTGCTTGTCTATGAAGGGATGCACTCTCATTGAGGTATGGGGGGGCGTAGATAATGGTAAATAACACCCAGAGAAGGAACTTTAGAAGCCAGAATAGAAATAGCCCGTCAAGTATATTTAATTCACCTCAGATTTGGTGCTCAGAAAACAAGCATAGGAGGGAGTGAAGGACTGGGAGGGTTTCTATCAAAAGTAAAGTAATACCCATTATGGTCATCTTTGTATAACTGAGAACTTTGAGAGTTCAGCGCCTGTGCTTCTGGTCTTCTAAATATCAACCCTTCTTCTCTCGTTATCAGTTTCTAGGACCTCCAATAAGAAAACAAAGCAAGATTCGAAATTGCTTATTTTCAAAGGGGTCTTGGATGGTTTATACTTTTCATCAATCTAGTGATTCTCAGTGAAAGTATAAATACATATATAGACATGTTTTAAATGTGACTACCCTTTAACACTAATACACAAATGTGTATAGTGGTTCTAAACTCCCACCTGCTTAATGATGAGAAGACCAGTCTTACAGGCCATCTTTAAACATTTCTAGGAATCTGTGGGCATGCACACATGTATGCTTAAATCAGTTTTTGTCATTTCTTGCCAATGTTGGCCAGCCAGTCCAAGGTTTTGGAGTCTCTGAAGTTAAAACTTTATTCTTAAGGCTACATTTTTATTGCCACAGTCGTTTTTACAGAGCTGCAAATAAGTGCCTGAGTGATGAAACTGGAGCACGACAGCTGTGCCTCAGAGCTGGAGATCTTGCCATGGTTCTTGCAAAGTGAGCAGAGGACACTCCAATTTTAAGCTTAGCTAGATATTGAGAAGGGGGTCCCTAGTAAGAAGGCTTGAGTCCCAATGTGCCACAGTATTTGATGCTGTACTTCTTTTGAGAGACATATCTACTTTTTCTTCCAGGTGAGTGAACACGACTCAGGGATGACTGGGTCAGGATGATTGTGGTGTCCTGTACCACATCCAACCTGGACCCTTTACTCTCCTACAATTCTCAGACTTGCTTCCAATTTGAATTCACTTTTAAAAAAAGGGATAGTCAGCCGGGCTCGGTGGCTCAGCCTGTGATCCCTCGCCTTTGGGAGGCTGAGGGGAGTGGATGGCCTGAGCCCGCGGGTTCGAGACCCGCCTGGGCAGCGAGACCTCATCTCTACAATAAATCAAAAAATCAGCCAGGCGTGGGAGCACATGCCTGTAATTCTGGCTACTCGGAAGGCTGAAGCGGAAGGATCGCCGGAGCCCAGCAGGTCGAGGCTGCGGTGGCCGGGAGTGGCCACTGCACTCCAGTCTGGGCGACAGAGTGAGACTCCAACTCAAAAAAAAAAGGGACAGTCTTTTTTAAAGTTATTTTTAACTGACAAATGATCATTGTGTATATTTATGGGATCCAATGTGATGTTTGATCTATGTATGCATTGTAGAAAGATTCAATCAAGTCAATTAATATATCTATCACTTCACCAACTGATCATTGTTTATGGTAAGAACATTAAAACTTTATTATTTTAACCATTTTAAAATATGCAATACATTAGCTGTGGTCACCATGCAGTACAATAGATCACTAAAACTTAATCCTCCAGTCTACCTATTAAGGCCGTATAGTATTCCATTGTGTATAGGTACTGCATTTCTTTAGTCATTTATTAATGAACCCTTAGGTTGCTTCTATATCTTGGTTATTGTGAACAATGATGAAATGAATGGCATTTTCTTCTATTATATTGCTCTGTTTATTTCCCCCATACCACTTTTCACTGTCTGTATTTTTTTTTTAAATTTACTTGTTTCCTGGTTTCATATCACAGCCTGAAGAGCAGCAACCTTGCCTGTTACCGCTATGACCCAGGGCCTAGTGTAGTGAATTATAGACTGTGCAATAATAATGGTCACCATTTAGTGAGCGATTATTTTTTGCCAAGTACCATGCTAAATACATTTGCATGTATTAACTCCTCTAATCTTAACACAATCCTCTTTTACAGATGAGAAAGATGAAACCTGCAGGGGCCATAAAAACTTAGCCACACGTCAAGAACTTTGTCGGAGATGGAGCTAGGGTTTGGTCCCATCAGTGTAATTTTGTAGCCCAAGCTTTCAGCTTGACATTACTCTGCTTCACCTCATCTGCTTCTAAAGAGGCTCATGTTAGCATAGACCAAGGTCATGACATGGTCTCAGTGCCTTTCTTCCTTTCAAAAGTTATCTCAAGTTGTGTTCATTTGCCTGTGAAGAAAACTCACCCTTTTTTACCCCATCTAGCCTGACATCTTCCTTAGGAGGAGAATGTCCTAGATCACCAGAGATGTTGAAAGGTTTTTCAGCCCTGGCCTTTGAGATTTGCGTATCTTCTCTCTAAAACAACTCATCGCTGGTAGAAGGAGGATGGACATGATTCTTTTGCTCATTCTACAGTCCACAGACCACTGCCAGAGACTTTTTTCCCATCCGTGAGTAAGCCTTCTTATTTCTCTTATATAAGCGGTGCCTGTTCTGATATTCAAAACATTTTTTTCTCCTTCTCTGTGTGTGTTCTATATGCTGTTGTTTCTCCAATGCCTGCTTGCCATACTGACACCAACTCCAACTACACCTAATGTATCCTTCTTATTCTCCACATGACAGGGCAGCAGACTGTCCCAGACTTTGGAAGGACTGGGGAGATTTTTTTTTTCTTCTGTGATACATTATTTCCTTTTACCAGTAAGCTGTTCCTCCGATGCTGTCTCTGGGGGACATGTTCCTTGCTTGGAGCTGCCCTGGTTATTTGGTCTGGGCTCATGTACAGCTCTAATTCAATTTACAACGCAGTTACATAACTGTTCCCAGTCTCCAGTTGACCTTGATGTCAAGCAGCGGTCAAGCTGTACCAGCCCAGAGAAAGGAGGAGGAATCTCTGGTCGGTCCTTGAGAACGTTTTAGCTGGGGTTCTGGAATGGAATGTGGCACAGAAAGGCCAAACCAGACCAGTAAATTCTTTGGAAGGTTGAAAAGCAAGGGTTGGTGGTTTTTGTAAAATGGATGGTGTTGACTTTCCGGGTAACCCTGTGTCACTCAGGATTATGATAGCTGTTCTTGGGTCAAAGATAAGGGGGCTGTCTTCATTTTCCATGAATTGCTATAAGCAGATGAGCCTTTCAGCCTTAATGGGAAGTGCCCCTAAGAGGGTCTTCAGTTTGGAAACCCCTCGAAGACAGACTTGTAGCACATTCTTTTCCACCGAGTCCTGGTTCTGCTCAGTTCTAAATAGTGACAAGAATAGCTAAGTGTTGATAGTTTTGCTTCTGGTCTTAATAAAGCCAGGAAGCCGGGGTAAAAACAAGAAAGTAAAAACATAAACTAAAGGCTGACCAAATTAATCAAAATTTCAGAAACTCAGTAGTATGAAAACTCTCTGAGAGCACGTGCTCTGTTTATTTTGTTGTCTGTTGTCTCTTTATACCATGGGTGGTATCTGGCATAAACTAGGTTCTCAGAGAATATTTGATGGATGATATATAATATGGATTGTGGCAATGATCTTTTTCTAGTTAATTCGGCAAAGGCTATCATACCAGAGGTTATCAGAAACTCTGTTTTAATTATTTTAATCATATATGTGTCTGTGCACATATAACACTAGATAATATGGTACAAATGTATACATATGCCTATATAGTTCATGATTAATGGCCAATTAGCTGATTGCTCATCTATGATAAACACATCAGTTGCCTGAAACATAGTTCATTTTCACTAATTTGACTATCCTCATTGACCAGGCTAGGTTCATGTGTGTGTGACTTAGACAGTTGTACAAGGTTATTTACTTAGAAGGACTCCATGCTTGGCTTAGCATTTTGAAATTCTCAATAATTTTTGAACAAGAGGACCCCACATTCATTTTTCACTGGACCCCACAAAGTATGTGGCTATTTCTGCCAAAAACATATATAGAAACGGTATAAAGAAATACAATCTCATACCACCTATATATGCTAACATCCCTGAGTTAAAAGAACAGCTAAGATAATATACGTATCAAGAAAGGAATAGTTCACTACATACAATTCGTTGAAAGATAGTCACTGATTCATTAACCTTACTAATGACAAATGCAGGATACATTTTTACTTTCACTGGGGAGATAATTCATGAATTCACTGGCAGCTCTTTTCTGCTATGAACTACCTCTCTCTGCTTTAATGTTCTTTAGCTGCCAAATTTCGACAAATTTTCTGGCTCAAAAATATTCGTAAATCATTCATATTTCTTACCTTTATCTTTTTTGACAACACACATTCCCATTTCTAGCTATTCCTATTGCTTGGTCACATTTTGGTACTTGATCAAAAGCAATTTTGAACATCAATACATGCTATCTAGTGCTTTCCCAAATCAAATGTTTTCCAAAGTTTTGCTTCCCAATATAGCAATATATATGATGCTATTTTTTTTTTTTTTGTAGTACACAGTCTGAAGGTAGGCACGTAATTGTCACTGAGTAAATATCTAATTAATTAGATTGAACTGACTAACGATTAGTAATTTCCTGAGTAGCATATATTAGCATACACATTGTAATTTTTGTGTATCTTTTTGAAGTAAGTGCTAAACTTCTAAACAGTTGTTTTGCTAAAAGAATTTTTTTTAAGTTGCCATAATATTAGATGGCAGCCTACACGTGTTACTTACATAAAAATGGATTCAAACCTCTTTGTATTTTCCAAACTAGAGAATTGAAGAAATTTTTAAAAAAAATTTCAAACCTTTGAAACAAATGGTGATGGTCTTTTGGTAAATTTCGTTTTTCCAAGGTCTCCTCATTTCAAAGCACACCAACTGCTCAGGCTTTGCTTTGTTGAAACATTTAACACCCATTTGCATCTCATAAAGTTCCCCGTGTTTATGATTACAAAAAATATTTCACGACAACCTGTTTGTATGTTTATTTATTTATTTAAATGTCAAGTCACTCGGCATGCTGGCTGGGAAGAACAGCTTGATTCTCGTGCTCATCTCCACACAAAGCAGCGAAGTTATGGTATTAAGTCAAGCTGGGTCCAGATTCTCACAGCCAGATAGTCCTTAATTGCTTCGTTTTCTAGATAGGGATTTTTCTGAAATATATTTTCTTGCAATGGAGAAAAGGTTTTTAAAACTTTGCTTTCACTTCTCACTGGGAATAAGAAGTAAGCAGATGGAAAATAATGAGTTTCTTCAATACTGTCTTGGCGGGAGAAATATTTTCTTAGACTCCACCTTTGTCTACATATTACAGCAACACCAAAATCCTATTTTTTATTAGTTTGATTCTCGTTAACTACAGTTCATTCCTTTCTGTGTAGAGTAAATCACAGATGGAGTATCATACTATCATGGTGCCCACATAGCAAAAATGTTCTCTAAATTTGACATCAATAAAGAATCTAAAATTTAAACTCATGCTGCCATATGCATCCTAGCAAAGGGAGTGATCATTTATGCTGTTCTTTTGAAAAAAGGCACGGTCTTTTAAGTTTCTTCATTGAAAAAAAGTTCCCCAGTGAAAAAACAACAACAAGAACAAAACTAAAACTAAAAGAACACAATGAAATAATGACTTAACACATGTAAAAAACTAAATTAAATAATCTCTGAACAGAATCAATTTAAAGTGTTCAGATAGCTATCAGTTTAGTCATGAAAATAATCTTAAGCCTACATGTCCAGGCTTAAAGAAACAAAAATATTAGGCCTAAACGGATATTAGGAGCCATCTTAAAAGCATGTACATCTCACATCATTTTCCATAATTTCTGTTTTTCTTGAAGATCATTGTCTTTGAGAAAATTCAAGTCTTCGTTTACTGTGGCAAGTAATTTATTTTATTTTATTTTATTTTCAAGTTTCTCAGATTGGGATCCAGGTGGCACAGGTGGTTTCTCCCAGGTCTTTCCGTTTTGTCTGGTAAACAAACAAACACACAGAAAACATATTTTCTCCATAAAGACTATCATTCTAAGTAACACAACAACAACAACAACAACAAAAAGTCAAATACCACATGTTCTCACTTATAAGTGGGAGCTAAGCTGACGATCTACAAAGGCATATAGAATGGTCTAATGGATAGTGGAGACTCAGAAGGGGAAATACAGGAAGGGCGAGGGGTGAAAAATTACTTATTGGGTACAATGTGCAGTGATGAGGATAACTTGAAACCAACTTCTTCACCATTATACAAAGCAGCCATGTAGCCAAAAACCACTTGTACCCCTAAAGCTTTTGAAATAACTAAAATAAAATATATGAAAATTAAAAATCAAAAAAATATTTTCTTCATAAATTTTTTTCTTTTAAAACATAAAGCTATTTCAATAAATGTATACACTGTCAATAATAAGTACTTGATTAAACATGCATTCCAAAGAGAAAAAGAAAAAAAAAATGAGGCACTTGAAGGGAATGGTCAAAGTGCATTATCTACTAGGATGTTGGAACTGATTTCTCCAAGCCCAGAAGCCTTACCAACATATTCTTGTTTTTCACGTTAGCTAGGTAGTGTGAAGGGGGTTGAGCTAAGAGAGTGACTTGAAGAGTAAGCAAGTGTACCTGATAAAGCGAGTAGAGTGGTACAAATCCGGTATGTAATCCTGACTCTCTGCTGATCAGCTCTAATCTACCAGTTGGAAGAGTTGATAACTTATCCTTTGATCTATTATAATGTTTCAAAGAGAGTAGTGTTACCATGGGTAAATAAGAATTTGACATTGAATAACACCCTAAGATTTAAATAAATGAAATGGATCATTACTGATTATCTTAATTCATTCTCTGCTGCTATAACAGAATTACATAGACTGTATAATTTATTTAAAAAATAGATGCATCTATGATAAACTCACAGCCAGCATATAGCTAAACAGACAGAAACTGGAAACATTTCCCTTGAAAACTGAAACAAGACAAGGTTTCCTTTTCTTGTTCAACATTGTGTTGCAAGTCCTAACTAGAAAAATTAGACAAGAAAAGGAAATCAGGGGTATCCAAATAGGACAAGAGGAAGTTAAGTTATCCCTCTTTGCTGACGATATGATCCTATACCTCTATCATTCTAAGTAACACAAGAACAACAACAACACAAGAGAGAAAACTGCTTTCACTGATAAAGGACTTTGGCAAAGTCTCAGGGTACAAAATAAACATGCAAAAGAGAGTCACATTCTTTTTTTGGTGGGGGGTTGGAGTCTCACTCTGTTGCCCAGACTGGAGTGCAGGCACGCTCCCGGCCACTGCAGCCTCGACCTGCTGGGCTCCAGTGATCCTTCTGCCTCAGCCTTCCAGAGAGTCACATTCTTATACACCAACAATAAGCAGGCAGAGAACCAAATAAAAAGCACACTCACATTCACAATAGCCAAACACAAAAAAATGAAATACCTTAGCATCTTCCTAACCAAAGAAGTGAAAGATCTCTGCAATGAAAACTACAGAACATTTCTCGAGAAATCCAAGAAGACACAAACAAATGGAAAAAATATTCCATGCTTATGGATAGGAAGAATCAACATTGCTAAGATGTCCATCCTACCAAAGGCAATCTACAGACTCAATGCAATACTCATTAAATTACCAACATCATCCTTCTCAGGCCTGGAAATAACAATGCAGAAATTCATATGGAAACATAAACAACCACGAATAGCTAAAACAATCCTCAGCAAAAGAAACAAAGCGGGAGGTATCACACTTTTAGACTTTAAACTTTACTATCACGCTACGATCATCAAGACAGCCTGGTATTGGTACAAGAACAGGCATATGGACCAATGGAACAAGATAGAGATTCTGGAAACAAAACTTCTATTTCTCAACCAACTCAGCTTCGACAAAACCTCCACCATCAACCACTGGAAAGAGGAGAACATATTTAGTAAATTGTGCTGGGAAAATTGGCCGACCATATGCAAAAGATTGAAACAGGACCCTCACCTATCATCACACACAAAAATCAACTCTAAATGGACCAAAGACCTAAACATAAAACCTTAAACTATAAGAATCCTAGAAAATGCAGGAGACACCCTTATGGAAATTGGAACTGGCAACCAATTCCTGATCCAAACCCCAAGTGCCTATGCCATAAGGGGTACGATAGACAAGTGGGGCCTCATCAAACTGAAAAGCTTTTGCAAAACAAAAGAAACCATCAAGATAGTGGGGAGACAGCCCACAGAATGGGAAAAAAATATTTGCCAACTTATCTGACAAAGGCCTAAAATCCAGGATCTACAAGGAACCCTAACATGCAGGAAGGAAAAAACAAACGGCCCCACTAAAAAGTGGACAAAAGACATGAACAGACACTTTTCAAAAGAACATATACAGGCAGCCAACAGGCACATGAAAAAGTGCTCAGCCTCACTAATCGTCAGAGAAATGCAAGTCAAAACCACATTGAGATACCACCTAAACCCAGTAAGAATGGTCAACATTAATAAAACAAAAAACAACAGATGCTAGCAAGGATGCAGAGAAAAAGGAACACTTCTACACAGCTGGTAGGAAGGAAAATTAGTGCAACCTCTCTGGAAAACAGTGTGGCGATTTCTAAAAGAAAGAGACATTGACCTTCTATATGGCCCAGCAATCCCCCTACTGGGAGTATACCCAGAACAACTCAAATCATTCTGCAAAAAAGATACCTGCACACACATGTCTATTGCAGCACTATTCACAATGGTAAAAACATGGAACCAACCGTGCTGCCTATCTAAACTGTACTGGATTAAAGAAAAAGTGGTCCATATACACAATGGAATATTATGCAGCCATAAAGAAGGACAAACATGTGGACTTCACAGCAACTTGGATGGATTTAGAGTCTACCATACTCTGTGATCTATCACAGAAACAAAGAACAGAGTACCACATGTTCTCACTCATAAGCAGACCCTGAACGTTTACCATAACGCTGTAAGAAAAGGGATTGGCAGTAGTGGAATATTGCCGGAGTGGGGGTGGGGGGAATAAGACATCAATAAGGGTACCTAATCTTAAACCAGGCAAAGAAGGACCAAAGAGAGGCCCAAGCTTTACCTGTACAATGACCACTTATATACCTAATCCGGAATAGTACCCCACATCTTTAAAGTAAAATTTAAAAAAAGATACATTTGCCTCACAGTTCTGGAGTCATGATTCCCCCTGAGGCAAATTCCCTTCAGTTGTGAGTCTGTGAAATCAATAAAGTTATCTATTTCTAAAATGCAGTAGTGGAACAGGCCTAAGATTGGCATTCCCAATCCAAAAGGGAGAAGTAGGTAAGAGGAAAGATATACCTGGCCTCAAGCATGTCCCAAGTCCAACACGGAACAAAACATTAGGTTGTAAAGTTGGAGAATAATCTTTGACTTCATATTCTACTTCCTGAATACACTGGGGTGGGGTGTACTTGGGTATTTACACCTGTGGGTTTGCTGGCTTAGCCCATCTAGCTTTCAGAGATTGGAGTCTCATGTCTGAAGCTCTTCCAGGCTAGCACACTGATAGCGCTACAGTTCTGGGGGTTCGGTGGTGATTCTGCTTCCACAGCTTCACTAGCCATTACCCTAGTGGGGACTTCTGCCTGGGTTCTGAGCTACTCATGACATCCTTTAAAATCTAGGTAGAGGGAGCCATACCCTTATGGCACTTGCATTCTACAAATCTACAGACTTGGCACCATGTAGATGCCACATGGCTTATGGCTTGCACACTCCAGAGAGGCCTAAGCCACACTTGGACCCGCTTGAGTCATCATGGGGGCAGCCAAAGGGTGTTGAACTGGAATATGGGGAGCAGAGACTTTAGTCAGCTGGGCCATAAGTCCATGGAGGGCATCTGGGACCTGTCCCCTGAAGCTATTCTGCCCTCCTGAGCTCTGGGACTGTGATGGGAGGAGCAGGTGGTTACACCCTTGGTTTGTTCTCCTAAAGGTGTCTTTTCACTCTTTACTTGATAGGCTATGCATTTTCCGAATCTTTTCATTCTGGTTCTTTCTAATTATAAATTCCATTTTAAGTCCTTCTTCTGCTTTCACATCTCACTGTATGCGGTTAAAAGTAGCCATGCAGCAGCCTGAATGCTTTGCTGCTTAGATATTGCTTCTGTCAGATATCCTAGTCCATTGCTCTTAAGTTCTACATTCCATAAAGCCCTCAAACATGAAAACAATTTTACCAAGGATTTTTCTATTTAATAGCAACAGTGGCCTTTACTTTGGTTTCTAATATCTTGTGCCTCATTTCCATCTGAGACCTAATCAGATGGACTTTATTATCCATATTTCTTCCAACATTCTGGTAACAACCACTTAAATAATCTCTAAGATTCAAACATTCTCTACAATTCTCCTCTTCATCTGAGCCCTCACCAGAATTCCCTTAATGCTTTGTTCACTGCAATATAGACTTTTTCTAGCCTAATTCTCCAAGATCTTCCAGCCTCTACCTATTACCAAAAGCTGCTTCCACATTTTCAGGTATTTCTTGTAGTGATAACCCCATTTCTTAGTACCAGTTTTTTTTGTCTTAGTTTGTTTTCTGATGCAATAGCATAATATCAAAGACTGGGTAACTTATACACAAAAGAAATTTGACTCACAGTTCTGAAGGCTGGGAAGTCCAAGATTGAGGGGTGGCACCTAGTGAGGACATTCTTGCTGCATCATAACACAGCAGAAAGGCAAGAGAGTCTGCAAAAAAGACAGCAAAACGGGGGATAAACCACCCTGTTATCAGAAGTCCAGTCCTGTGGCAACCAACCCATTTGTGCAATAATGGCATTGGTCCATTCATGAGGGCAGAGCCCTCCTGACCTCTTCTTAAAGGTCCCACCTCTTAATACTGTCACAATAACAGTTTAATTTCAACATGAATTTTGGAAGGGACATTATTCAAGCCATGACAATGACCTTCTGTGAGAATTCATGAATTCTCAGGACACAATTTTAATTCAAAGAGGTTCTGACATATATTGTACATGGTTCAGGGAAGGGCTCAGGACAGTGTCAACAAGTCAAACCAGAATAGGTTGAGTTATGACTTTAAGTAGGATGAATATTATTAACCAAGTATATGTTCCTAATCCTGTTTCCAAAACCTTCATCTATGACTATAACTGCAGTCTTGTGCCACGTGAGGGCATTTCAATCAATAATGGAATACATTTACAACAGCAGTACCATAAGTTATAATATCATGTTTTTCCTGTACCTTTTCTATGTTTAGATACACAACTACTGACTACTGTGCTATAATTGCCTATAGTATTTAGTGCAGTAGCATGCAGTATAGATTTATAGCCCAGGAACAAAAGGCTATACCATACAGCCTAGGTGTGTGGTAGGCTATTCCACCTAGGTTTGTTTGAGTACACTCTATAATGTATATACAACTATGAAATTGCCTAATGATGCATTTCTGCAGAACGTATCCCTGCTGTTAAATGACACATGACTGTATAATGAAATATCTGGTTATGGAGAGTTGGACAGTCAGCTTAGGTTCAATCTAGCCCGAGGTCCCAAGATTGCCCAGACAAGTTAAGAGCTACTCATGAAATGAAAACCAAACCGAGATTCAGGTATTTCTACAGAATATCTATACATTTTAATCGAGTACCTACTTATATTCATATCACGGAAGCCAGCTTTAGCATGGATATCATTTTATAATATATGGTAATTGGTGATTGGCCATATTTATGTCTTATATAGCGTTATATATCATTTTGGATATTTAATGCCTATTTTAGAGGAAAAGTTAGATCTATCAGTTCATCATGCTAAACATTTTAAAACAAAATGACATAAAGCACCACAGTTCACTGGGTAGCAGTTGTGCTCACAGAAATACACCTATCTGACTTAGAGGAATACAACTGAATTGTACTGATAAGTTAAAAGCCTCTCAGGGATGATTGGGAAAGAGCATGCATAACCACCTTGGAGTGGTATTGGCAGGGTGTGGTGAAGCAACTATGGCATGGGTAGTGTACATGTTTAATATAGCCTGTACAGCGTATGCACATTTAGTGCAGCATATGTCGAGCAGAAGGGGGACTCAAAAAAGTCTGAAATTATTTTTTGGAGGGTAGGAACCCTCTTGTAGTACAGGCTTCCCCTACCAGGTAAGTGTTCTACAGAAGCGATCAGCATCAGAGTACCAGCAAGTATTATTATGAGAGGCTGCATTTGGCTTCAGTTAATTTTTTTTTTTTTTTTTGGAGATTCTTTCAACATGATTGTCCATTTCATGATGGGTGATTTATAGTGCACCCGCCAATTCTGTGCTGAGTGTTCAGCAGTTTTTGACCCAAAACAGCATAACCACTGGTCCCTACTCTCCCTATTTACCTGATCTTACTCCAAGGGACTTTTTTGTTGTTTCCTCGGGTGAGAAAAGTCCTCAATGGGAAACATTTTGCTTATGTGGACAAGTTGAAACAAAAAATGGGAGAAGCACTAAAAGGAATCAAAATGGATGAGTTCAAAAACTGTTTTGAGCAGTGGAAAAGTGTCTTGATAGGTGTATTGCATCAAATAGAGAGTACTTTGAAAGGAGGCCGGGCTTGGTGGCTACTTTCAAAGGCCAGCACTTTGGGAGGCCGAGGTGAGCGAGTTGCCTGAGCCCGCGGGTTCGAGACCTGCCTGGGCAACTTGGCGAGACCTCATCTCTACAATAAATCAAAAATTAGCCGGGCGTGGTAGCGCACGCCTGTAGTTCCAGCTACTTGGAAGGCTGAGGCAGAAGGATCGCCGGAGCCCAGCGGGTCGAGGCTGCGGTGGCCGGGAGAGGCCACTGCACTTCAGTCTAGGTGACAGAGTGAGACTCCAACTCAAAAAAAAAAAAAAAGTGACTTAAGTTTAAGCATGTAAGAATAAATAACCAATTTTTTAATAAATAAATTCTGTTTCTTGGGATCCCCTCTCATATACATGTTTAGTATGGAATGGGTAGTAAACACATTTTTAGCACGGGTAGTGTACACATATTTAGATGGCATGTGCTGCTTATACACATTTAGTATGGCACATATAGTATATACACATCTAGTGCAATAAGTGTAGTGTATATGGGTTTAGCATGGCACATGTAGTGTATACATGTTGTGTGTGGCATGCGTAATGCATACACATCTAATATGGCATGTGTAGTATATACACTCTGCCTGACTTGGGCAGGGATTTCCTACTGAGAAACAGTAGGGGGAAGGGGAAATATGCCTCAGATGATGGTCTCCAAAGGTCAGAATGAAGAGGACATACTTGTACAATCCTGGGGCAATCTTCTCCATTCTGTGTTATATTTTTCACATCCTGGGATGATTTCACAGATTAATGAGTGGTTCTTTCTTGTTGAGATCTATGCTTATAAGTATCTTCAAATCATGAAGTGCCTCACTGTTAAGGAAAATAAAAACCTTACGAGGTTCTTAAGGATGCCTCCCCAAATAAAAGAAGTATGTAGTGTTTTATGATAAAGCAATGGCATCTACAATCTGCATCTTACACAAGGTGAATCATTGAACTTGCATTTTTAAAGGAAGAAAACGAGTTTGAAAGGAATTATTTAAAAGTAGTAAAGTCATTTACAAAGAAAACTAAGTTACATACAGTAACTTTGTGCTTAGTAACTAGACCAAATTACTTATAGTAACTCTGTGATTAGTAACTAATTAAACCTGTTATCCAGGGAAGCCTATCTAACGCTTAGTTTTCTGAGGTCTAAATAACAGGCAAATAGAATCTTGGAGAAAAGAGAACTTGTCAAATGTTTTGTAGTTTGTTTGTTTTTTAACAAAGGCGGTAATGTACCCAGTAGACCCTAATTGAATTTTAAAAGCCAGGCAAAATATTTAAATGTTGATCATTGTAAAGGTACATTAAATATCAAAGCAGATTTTGAAGCCAAGATTTTAAAATGAAAAAAACAAACCACAATTTAAAGAGGATTGTGGTTCAGTGGTGGAAAACCAGAGCTTTCCATTAATCCAGCTATTTAGTGCAGAAAAGGTTATGGTACTCACCGGATTGACAGGCAGTGCTGAATTTATACCAGGTAATTTGTTAGAAAATGAAGACTTCTTTGGAATCCCAGAACTTTTGTCTCAACTAAGAATTGGCTCTATGTCACAGGGATCTGTTGGAGGTGCTTTTGTGCTTATGTGCATTCCACCATAATAAGTCTATATGCCTAGCCCCCTGGGTCATAAGACAGCCCACCAAGAGTGTGCAGTGTAGTATTTGGTGACTGTTATGGATTGAATCGTATCTCACGAAAGTGCCGGTATTGAAGTTCTAGCCCCTAGTAGCTCTGAATATGACCCCATTTGGAACAAGGGTCATTGCAGATATAATTAACTAAGATGAAGTCATTAGGATAGAGCTAATCCAATATAAGTGGCGTTCTTATAAATAGGGGGAATTGGGACACAGGAAAAACGCATTCTCACGATTAAGGCAGAGATTACAGTGATGCTTCTACAAACCAAGAAATGCCAAAGATTTCCAGCAAACTACCAGAAAAGCAGAAAGCATGGAGCAAATTCTCCCTCAGAGCGCTCAGCAGGGATGAACCCTGCTGACACCTTGACCTCAGACTTCTAGCTCCAGAACTATGAGACGATATGTATGTACGTGGTTTAAGCCATATAGCTTGTGGTACTTTGTTATGACAGCCTTAATATAGCTAACTAAACCCCTCACATAAAGCAAAACAACAAACCCCGAGTAATTATTACTAAGCAAACATGAGTTTTTAAAAGGGTATTTATTGTTCAGAAGGAAATAGGTAAAAATACGCAAAGATCCTTAAAACCTGGGAAACATTTCCATTCTGAAAAATGAAAGTTATCTTTTAAAACTTACCAAGGAAAGCTCCTCTCAGGGTTTGCTCATCAGCTTTGGAAGAAAAGGAAGTTGGGTTTTTCCATTAACACCTCACGCTGCCTTTCTCTCCAGCCTGGGTGGTGGCCACACCACTGTCAGCCTCTTCACACCACTCAGCCGTGGTCAGAGTTGGCTCACGACACTGGATTTGGTGTGGTGCTTTCAACAGACTCATTCATTGGCAAGTATCCTGACACCACAGAGAGAATTTTTTGGCCAGGTCGTGGCAATTTTCAATAAAAGGATAAACATACATGGAACTCTCTGTTCCTTTTCATTATAGAAATAGTCAATATTTAGTACCCAAGTGATACATTGTATTCTTCTCTGAATTGCTCTGTAGGAAGCATTTTAAAATATGATATCTAGGCCCCCGAATAGAACCCAGTGGCTCCAGATCCACTCTAAAGCTGAAAGAAGACTTTGTAGAACCCTATATAGCACCACAAGTGGTGTGGGACATCACCACATTCCAGTATATTCATGGTGATAGAATTTAGAGTGTCTTATCTGAAAAGTTCCTGAAAGAAAATGTACTCTTATTTTAACACAGGATTCTTCACAAGTATTCTATGTGACTTTCCATTCCTTGTGGACATCTGCCATGATGAAGCAGAAAAAGGTGCCGTAATTAATGAAGGGAGGCTCAGATTAAGAATGAAACACGAAGAAAACAAGACCTAGAATCGAAAGCCTGAAAAGTTGTTGGAGTCAAAAAACCAACCTTAGAACCAAGAAGAAACCTTGGAGTTAGAGACCTATAACCAGGTACTCAGGATTCATTCATTCATGCACTTATTCATTCATTCATTCATTTACTCACTCAGTCAACAACACCAAACACCTGCAAACGTAGTGAACAAAATGCACTTGAACTTTGTCTTCATGTAGTTCTCACAGGATACAGGACACGAGGACACAGACAAGCCAGCACAGGGGAAGCAAGGCTGTTATAGGAACTCATATTACTTTAGTTATGGAAATGCCCCTAGATTTCTAGACCTTTAGGAGCTAACTCTCTGACTATGCTACTCCCATTTCTACCATTTTAGACTCAGTAGGATATATGATACATGGAATAGAAATTTTCAGATACCTGGTGTATAATAAAATAAAGTGCTTTCTAAGCAGAAATACACTAACATAATCTAATCTCTCCTTGGTGATTGAGAAATCCAAGACTAAGAGAATACCACTTAACAGAGGGCTTAATGTATCTACTCCCTGTTTCTCACATAGAATATCCCTATTGAGATATGCAAAGGCCTACATGACCTAGACCCAGTCTGCTCCATACTCCTATCACAGAAGCTTCTTCTTCTTTTTTTTTTTGAGTTGGAGTTTCACTCCGTAGCCCAGACTGGAGTGTAGTGGCCACTCCTGGCCACCACAGCCTCGACTCACTGGGCTCCGGTGATCTTTCCACCTCAGCCTTCCGAGTAGCCGGAATTACAGGTGCGCGGTACCATGCCCGGCTGATTTTTGATTTATTGAGATGAGGTCTCGCCAAGTTGCCCAGGCGGGTCTTGAACCCGCGGGCTCAGGCAATCCACCCACCTCAGCCTCCCAAAGGTGCGGGATTACAGGCTGAGCCACCAAGCCCGGCTGAAGCTTCTTCTTTATCACACTATCTTTTTGTTTCTTCAACACACACATGCCTACCTTAGGGCTGTTCCGATTGTTGGTCTGTCTTCCTAGAATATTTAATTCTCAGATGGAACTCTCTTGTCACTTGAGTCTCAGCTTAGGTGTTGTCTCTTCATACAGCTTTATCTGATTCCCCAATCCCAGATTGTCACCCCGTTACTGTCTCATTACCACCTTCTAATTATCTAATTCACGTAGCATTACCTAGTATCTTTCTTAATTGTGTGTGTGGGGTGTGGTGTGTGTGTTTAATTCTTACCCATTTCACAAGACTGTTGGTACCCTGAAAGCAGAGACCTCAGCTTTATCACCGATGGGTCTTGATCGCTGTTGGGTCTTGATCACTGATGGGTCTCCAACACCTTGCACGTGTCAGACATTGATGTGCTGGTGTTGAATGATGAAATGTGTTCCTGTTTTACTGCTTGTTAACGATATTGAGTCAGCTACTTTCAAGTGGCAAGAAACACGGTTGTATTTAAGTTAATTTATATATTTAGGGCATTAAAGGCAAATAGGACATCACCCTACAAGCTGCCTAACAAGGCCACAAGGACCGGATTCAGAAGATGCCGTAGTGCCAGCTGCCCTTGGACCTGGACTCCCCCTCAGAGGAAGGCATCTGTGACTTTCTCCTCTAGTGCTCAATGACTTATCCCAACTTCTTTGTTTCCAGAGATTCTGCCACTGCTGCCGTCAACCTTTTTGAGAGTCCTGCATTCAGGTTTCTGGAATGAGCAGTGAATTGGAGAAGCATCATCACAGAGGTCCTGATGCAGGAGTCTTCTTAGGCCCTCACTTGTGTTACCTAGGCATGAAGTCGATATTCAAGCTCCAGGCAAAAACAGACACTAGGGTGACCTGAATCTTTCCAGGAAGGAGAATTATATTCCAAAGAGGGTTGTGGGTAGTGCTGCCATTCTGAGCCTCCTCAAAATAAGAAAACATTTTTGTCAAGTAACTCCAGTAGTCTGTAAAATATATAGGAAGTTCAAAAGTATATAAACGTAAGAATGGATAAGGAGGCCAGAAGTTAGCCAAGCATTAAAACTAAGGGGCAAATATATTCAGAGGATTAATTCGAATTCTGATCATTTCCCCAAATGGTACAGTCAAATTGTATATATTTAATCAAGGTTTTTCAAAATAAAATACCTTGTTTGCAAAATACTTATTTATAAATTATCATTTTAAAAGTCCTTTAAATGTTACCTACAAATCCATATGCAGGCCCAAGTCCCATATGCAAAAATATGTTTGGCTACAAACTTGAAGTAAGTGGATATAGAATTGTTGGTAGATTTAGGCAACATTGCTACCTTTTTAATGTTTCCAGTTTGGAAAATGGTGCACTTATTTTTAGAGATTTATTTCAAAACAACCACAGTGGAGGGTAGTTTGGTTCAGCTCTTCCAAATACATTTGCATATGTGAGCAAAATTGCATGAGATATTCACTGCATTATGGTTTGTAGCAGCAAACATCTAGAAATAAACTAAATTCTTACAAATAAGGGACAGATTAAATAAATTACAGTACACTCAAGACAGAATGCTCTGCAACTATTAAAAAGACGTTTATCTATATATGTTAATTTAGAAAAATCCTCCAAATATATTATTAAGCGGAAATGTGAGTTATGGAAATATGGACAGCACATACTTATTTGTGTGAAAAAAAATGTGGCCTACAAAAAGAAGACCTAGCTGTCTGGGACAGGAGAGAGATTTACTTCACAATCTATAAGTGGTCTTACTGTTTAATTTTATAAAAAATTGCATTCATACATTGCTTAAAAATAGAAATAAAAAAGCAGAACTTCACCTTACCTACCAAGCTAAAAATGTATATATTAGCTTTCCACTGAGTTTAGAAGAAATAGAGAAGAAATCTGAATATTTAGTGTGTCTTACACTGAGAAAAGTAAATGTGCGTATACCTAAAGAATTTTTTAAGTCTCTGCTATTTTACCTACTGGGTTTATGTAATTTGTAACAGGAAGAACGAAAAAGTAGAAAATCTCTAAATTTATAGGGATTAAAAGGATTAAAAGGTTTTGCAATGTAAGAAAATACTTAGTACCAAAGTGTATGTTTTCCTGAGGGAGAATTAGTAAGACGTGGACTCTCATCATGTCATGAGGTTCTCTGAGGGCATTGAATATATGACACATGGATCATATAAGTCTACATAATAGCAAAGAATACTATGTAACCCTTTCCTTTTTCATCCATTAGGAGAGAGTTGGGATAGAACACAAATTGCTGAGATGCTGGGCTTGCTGCTTCTATGTCCTTTGTCTTTTCTCTTTTGTTTTCATATTTACCTGTGTTATCTTTGGTGATTACTTAATGAACTAAGAAGATATAGCATTAAAGGTAAACTTACGTTTCCAGTCAGGATATAATTATAAATTCACAATTCTAGTCATCCCAAATATTTCAAACATATAACAGTGACAGATTAAAAAAAATTGAAAAACACAGTTATGACTAAAAATAAAATAAGATGGATATTTTGTTAGGCCAGAAGCTGGGCTAAAGTTGAGAGGCATTGAGCTGGGGACCTTTTGGGCTCTGAGTCTGGGAACCCGCAGAAAACATAGACGGTTCTGATACCTGTGGAGTAGAGGGAATTAAAATTACCTGATGTTAAGACTGAGGGGTATAAGATTGACGCCTGGCTGCCTTTCTCAAGTCAGAATCTGGAATAAGTGAGCGTTAAATGTGCATGAGGTTGAAACAGAACTGCTGGTTCTTTTGT
Source organism: Carlito syrichta (assembly GCF_000164805.1). Lineage (NCBI taxonomy): Eukaryota > Metazoa > Chordata > Mammalia > Primates > Tarsiidae > Carlito > Carlito syrichta. Next base: position 63,432 of record NW_007244132.1, read on the forward strand.
CTTAGGTTTTAGCATCTGTAAAGTTATGTGCATAGAGAGAGAGAGAGAGAGAGAGAGAGAGACAGGAGGAAGACATAGAATCTCAGTGCCAGGAGTTAAGTCAAACTGCTTACTATTCGAAGATTGGAAAGGTAATATTTTCAATATTTTTCAGTATAGATGCCTTGAACACCCAACAGAAGGCCTGAATCTTAACCCTGGGTCCTGAAGAAGAGTAAAAGTGACCATAAAACTTGTAGGAGGGCGGGATGGTTTTCAAAAAAGAAGGAAAACAAAACAAAACAAAACTCTACCACTTAAGATAAGCCTTTAAACCAAAATTCCACACATAAGAGGAATGCAAATGCCAATAAAAACAGTAACTGGAAGATAAATTTACCTAAAGATAAAAAAAAATAGTACAGCAATCTGGAAATTAGTTTAAAGTTAGCATATTGAAGACGCTTAAAGTGATAAAGGAAGATCACATTCTCCCCAAAATACTAAACAAAAACAATCAAGTAGAGAATTAATAAGTTAAATGACAGTCCTAAGGAATTGATCCAGGACAGAGTACAGAGAGAAAAACTGATTTAAAAACGTAAGAGAGCTGTTGAGAGATGTGTAGAATAAATGGAAAAGATTTGAAAATATTCCACAGGAGTCCCAGGGGAAGGGAAGAGAATAGTTGCAAAAAGAATGACAAGAAATGTTTATCCAGAATTAAAGAAAACACATAATTTTTAGACTTACAATGCACACACAGCTCTGAGTAGACAAAAATATAAATAAACCCTGACCTAGAAATTCAATTGCTATTTTATCAAACAGAAAGAAAAGAGGATAATTAGGATGAAAGCAGACTTTTATTAACAATAGTAGATGTTAAGATGCAATGGAATAATATCTTCAATGCTGATGAAAATAACAGTCAATGTCATTCTATAAGTAGCTAATCTGTTATTCCAGAGTAAAGCATGAAGTCTAAAATTCTTTGTCATTCATAACCATGGGTGGAAAATCACTAATCGACATGCTTAATGAAGAAAACGGAACCCAAAGGAAAGGCATGGGACACAAAGAATAAGGGTGATTATGGAAATTCGTAAAGTATGTTAGTGTGACAGATTGTATTTTCTGAGAAGTGTCACAGCAACATTTTCAGTCTATTGTAGAACCTTACCACATGTCCATGAAGAGATCGAGTCTATTTCCCCTGCCTTTGAACTATGGGCTGCCTCAATAAGTAGATACCATGAGAGTGGTACTTTGTGAATTTCAAGCTTTGAAAATGCCCCTAGCAATAGGGCTTCTGTTTAACTGTCTCTGTCTTGGGACACTTGCTCTGGAAACCTAGCCATTATATTCCAAGGAAGCCCAGACTAGCTCGTGCAGAGAAACTACACAGAAAGGAATACAAGAAGAAACACCGAGGACCCCAGCCAATAGCCAAATTCCAAGAGAGACGATATACTTTGTGGAACAAAACTATTCCTGTCCCTAATTTGCACTGCTTAAAATCCTGGCCCACAGAATCCATGAACAAAATATTAATTTTTTATGCCACTAAAGTTTGGAGCAATTTGTTACAGAGCAATATTTACTAGAACAGCTATTCTATTTAACTACTGATTGTTAAGATTTTAGTAACTAATAATAATTATAGTAATAATAAAAGAAGAAAAATGGAGAGTAGTAAGTAGAAGTTGTTTTGTAGCTAAGTTTCTTGCTTGATTTGGGAGAAGGGTAAAAATGTTTAATAAATTTGGGCTTTGATAAGTTTTTATAGTTAAGTTTGTATGCTCAACTTTTGAAAACAACCATTAAAAGAATAGAAATTTAATCAATGAAGCCCAATCTAGTAATGAGGAAAAAGGGGAGTGAGTAATAATGAAAACTTCATAAATGTATACAATCAGAGCCAAACAACATAGCATACTCGATTGGTTCACATTTCTTCTCAACTTTCCAGAATTCTAGAAGATTTAGACTACATTAAATTAAAAATACAATGAGTAGTAGAAATAATACACTCAGATTTTTTAGATAGCATAAGTTTCTGAAAGTTTTGGTTTTTTCAGTTATATGATTTATCAGGTAGATTTTAATCTTTATATTTAAAAAATATATTTCATATAGGCAGAGTCAAAGGTCAAAGAAAAATGGTTTGTATTAGACCATGCACCATAATATTTTAGTTAGAAAATAATGTCACCACAGTGATTGCTGCAATTAGCTTTCTAATCCTTCTACTGAAAGAACATGGAAGAAAATTATTATAAATAGTTCATTCTTAATCACACATAATAAAAAATCTGATTAATTCAGAAAATGGTTGCAGTCTTTTCTGCTAGGCACAGTTGGTTGTTCACCTGTCTTATTTATATTTGGACAACACACATACAAAACAGCTACCATTTTACAGAAGGCATTTGGTTCAGTTAGTCAACACATTTTACCAATTGTTAGTCCTTGTTCTCTGTATGTCAGTCTCTCCCTCTGTGCCTCCCTAGGTTGATGAATGCCTTGCTGTATGCTCTAGAATGGGGAGAAGAGAAGCAGAAGAAAGAGCTCTGTGATTTTAAGCTGTGTACTGTCTACCAGTCTTATCACCTCTATGGCATTGAGCTTTAGCAAAGATGGCTGCCAGAACAAAGCAAAGCAGAAGAGGATGCTGGAAAAAGCCCCTGTTGACTTCGTTTATTTAGTTTTCCTGTAAGACAGACAGCTTCCCTCTTTTCCTTCAAGGAGTGTAACAGCACTTACTAGGATTATCACTTATTTGTTGTGGCTCATATATTGCTTTATATTGAGAGTACTGTAACTGTTTGTGTCTTATCTTTTTAATCACACTGTTTGCCCTTTGAGAAGTAGTATTTTTAAAATCTTAGTATTTCCAGCATTAGCATAGTGCTGGCATGCAGTAAATACAATGTTTGCTGAATAAATAAGTACTAAGATTAGAATGAAACTGTCTCATAATTTTCTATAAATAATTTTTTTAATCAATATTTTTTATTATGATATTGTGGGGTACAGTTAAGGGTTAGGTATACAAATATGCTTTGTTCAGGCACCCTTGTCGATAAGAGGTATAAATTTTTTCTATAAAATGAGTTTAAGAAGTCTGTCCAAGGAATTTAGTAACAGAGGCAGAACAAGAAACCAAAGACCTTGTCCTCCCCGCCCCACCGCCCCACTAAATCCACCACTTTCCACAACACCACACTCTAAACGCAAAAAGTTCCTGCTCGGAAACTTTCAGAATCCTTCCATGGAAGCCTGTGTTATGCCCACTAGACTTGCATGAGACTATGTCTTTGGTCTCTGCTGGTTATGAAATACCATGACAATGATTCAGTGGCTTTAATTTTTGTCAACAACTGCAAGTAAATAAAGCAGTTTAATGACACAGACACACTGTGAACAAAATCCTTAGGTTGGTTCCTTTTGCACTATAATCGTCTTATATGGAAAAGAAAACATTTTATCTCTTCTACAGCTCTCTCTTTCCTTAATAGTCTCAACTACTAAGTCTGAGAGATAACTTCCTTCTTGCCATTAGAAAAAATTTATCTGATATTACATGCCACTCCTTTTTAGTCTTTATGTTAATAATTCACTCATCTTGGGTGCACTATCTCTTCCTGGAACCCATAAGCAAGAGGCAATAATTTCCCTGTTCCTCAGCGTTACCCTTTTCTGTTTTATAAACTTCCCCAGTGTCATACAAGGACCTTTGGAGAATACTAAAAATTAGTTGGCAACTAAGTTGTAAGTTATGAATAATACCATAACTCTCTAGTTATTTTCTCTGGGTAGATTATATATATATTATATATATTTTTTTCTCCATTAGAAAGGACTTATAAGTTCATTGATTGGGACACATTTTTCTCCCTTTCAATCTTATCTTTTAAAGGTCTTGTGAAGTCTTGCCTTACATTTATTGCCTAGCAGACTAGAAGGATGGGAGAGAAGTGGTGACAAGAACAGCTGAAAGGAATTGTTGATTATGATTGACAAAGAATTGCAGTGTGTATGCCTGAAACAAAGAGACCTTTATGTTGGTGGGAAGCATGTGACCAGCTGCCCCAGTTTGGCCAGAGTAGTTCCATTTGTTCGTCTACTTTTCTGGATTCTCTTCAAGATTCTGACTGAGCCTTGTCTTTTCCCTACCCCTTCCCACTTTCCCCCCGTCATCATAAGGCACAGGAGCAAGAGGGATTTGTATCAAGAGCCACATGGTTCGACCTTTAGGTCTTTTCCTCAGTTTTTTAGAAACATAGTCTACAAATATTTTTCATCGGGGACCAAATCAGGGCAACATATATATTCCACTTATAAATTATAGTCATATACTACTTATTTTGATAATTTATGCTTCTACTTCATGTACCTGATAAACCACCTAGACTATAAATTAGAAGAGATGCAAAGTAAATGTAAATAACATTTTTCTTAATATCTTGACATAGAATATAAACAATGGAGTAGTATTGTTATTATTTTTAAAGATCATAGAAGAGTTATTTTCCCTCTGCTGTTTATGGCATCAGCAAATCTAATTGAACATACAGTCTCTTCAGACAGCCTGGAGGTAGAATTGACTTGCATGGCTTAAAAATACAGACAGGAAGGGAGAGACTCTTTTGCAATGGATCATAGAGACATGAATTAAGATATCATTCCCTGCACCTAATCTTTTGTACTTCCAGTGTGTTTGCATCCTATTTTGGAGGTTCTTACTAAAAGATAGTAGTGAGTTGACCAAAGAAAAGTATAGTCCAGTCTGAGAAGCTGCATTCTCCTTTCGACATCATTTGGGGTTGTGACAACCCGTCAGCTTTCCCATTTTTCAGCTACCACTGGGAAGACCATGCAAAAAAAGTGCCCCAAAGCAAGTGGCCAAACCCAAGATTCTAGGGACTGAAATCTAGTACCAGCCTTATCATTAACCAGTTCTATGATCTAAGAAAGTCATTCCAACCCTTGGAATTTATCACTGGTAAAAATAATAACTTTCCTGACTATTTCACCTAATTACTGTAAATATCATGGCAACGAATTTGCAATAGTTTTATAAAAGGTAACAATATAAAAAATGGGTATAGTACTGTTATTTTATTTTATTTTTTTTTTGTGTTGGAGTCTCACTCCGTCGCCCAGACTGGAGTGCAGTGGCCGCTCCCGGCCACCGCAGCCTCGACCTGCTGGGCTCTGGCGATCCTTCCACCTCAGCCTTCCGAGTAGCCAGAATTACAGGCGCGCGCTACCACGCCCGGCTGATTTTTTGATTTATTGTAGAGATGAGGTCTCGCTGCCCAGGCGGGTCTCGAACCCGCGGGCTCAGGCAATTCACTCACCTCAGCCTCCCAAAGGCGCGGGATTACAGGCTGAGCCACCGAGCCCGGCTCAGTACTGTTATTTTTAAAGATCATAGAAGGAAGAGTTATTTTCCCTCCACTGTTTGTTGTATCAGCAAAACTAATTCAACATAGACTCTCTTCCTTCTTGCCTTTCTCTGCCATATACATGATCACTGGTGAAAATTCAAACCTTTTAGTTTTAGATTCTAGTGAATAGTTTTCCAGCTCTTCCTCTCAAAGTTTTAGGAACATATGAGTAAAGAGGAAGATAAAAATTTTAGTTCAGGAGGTACCTAAAATGATCATCTTAGCTAGGTGCTCTTATTTTGTAGGTCAAAATATTAAAGCTGAAGTTCAGAGCGGTTAAGTGATTTATACAGGATCACACGGCTGGGCAAGGATCCACATTAGAGCCTGAGAGCCATGTTAGAACCTGTTTTAGTATCTAGTTTCTTCCATAATTTACCTCGTTTTTTTCCAACAGTTTTTATTCCTTCTTTCAATGCTGCCTTTCAGGGCTGATTTACACATCATAGTGTAAATCACTTATAATTCCTCTTCAGCTGTATGTTTCTCTCAGAAACCAACCACGTCCTGATTCAATTAATTCATATCTCCATCATCCGCTGCAAAAGAGTCTCTCCATTCCTGTCCATATTTTTAAGTCTTACAAGTCAATTCCACCTCCAAACTGTCTCCAATTCTTTCTTACTTTTATTTAACTCCTACTCTGTGTGTCTCAGTAGCTACCAGGAATGTTTCCTTGTCAGAAAAGGATTGTGAATTTGATGGCCAAGGTGGCCATTTAAGTTGTCACAGAAGGCGTCTGCCCCTTTCCGGAGCACTGACAGCTGTTGTGTGAGTCACACGAGGTAAAATAAACTTCTCACAGAAAGTAAAAATAACCTTCTCACAGACGTCTCACACCAGAAGTAGGTGTGAATATTTTGGAAAGGATAATTTCGAAACAGGTGATAGAGGCGGCAAAGGCAGAGGCTGGTTAAATGGACTCGTGTCCCTTCTTTCTAAGTCTTGTGTCTCTAACCAGGAGAATCTTCTTTTTTCTTCTTCTTCCCTTGCCTCCTTGAGTGTCAGCCATTCCCCACCTACCCACCCCAAACTCTCTCTGATTTAATGAGAAAATGTGTTCATGCTATAGTTTCAATGGTTCCCATTTTCCTCTACCTAGGTCACTTTTAGGTATTTAATGGTAAAATAGTCTCTTTGAGTAAGACAGATTAAATTTCAGAACCCATGTCTCGAATGGGGTAAAAATAAAATTACTGAGCATGTTTAATAAAATGTCTGAAATGCAGCCCTGGCCCAAGTCCTCACTATGAGATGAACAGCCAGAGATACAAGGCAAAGGGCTGGCAAGATTTTTTGTGCGTGATTTCTATTTATTCTTGGCTTTGCGTTCACAAAATATCCACTTGGGTTGTAATAGAATCTGAAAGCAAGTAACTAGATCATCGACATGACTTTGAGAACAAAGAAAAATGTATATTTTGTCACTATTTTGTCTTTTAGGCGTATCTGGCCATTGAAGTATCCATGACACCCAGTTTGTACATGGAAGAAAGTCCAGCATTTTCTAGCGTGTCCCCACCCCCCACCTGAGTGTTATATAGCAGAGGTCCCCAACCCCCAGGAAACCATCTGTAGTGTGTTAGGAACCTGGATGCACAGCAGGAGGTGAGCAGCGGGTAAGCAAGTGAAGCTTTATCTGTCCTTTCAGCCACTCCCCACCTTGCCTAAGCATTAACTTCTTTCAGATCGGCAGCGGCATCAGATTCTCATAGGAGCATGAACCCTATTGTGAACTGCACATGTGAGGGATCTAGGTTGCGTGCTCCTTATCAGAATCTAATGCTTGATGATCTGAGGTGGAATTGAGGCAGTGATGCTAGCGATGGGAAGCAGCAACGCATACAGATTAATATTAGTAGTGAGGTTTGCACGGAGACCATCATAAATCAATTGCTTGCAGACTCATATCCAAACCATATCAGTGAGTGGCAAGTGAGTGGATGTACTTCAATTGTACAGCTGCATCTGGTGGCAGGCTTTAAGTCAGAAGCCAACACTTATTTTAGCCCATGCATGACCCACCCATTATTTTATTTACCACTTTCATCGATAGCTCACTTTTTTAAAATGGTGAGTTAAATAATTATTTCATTATCTATTACAATGCAATTAATAATAGAAATAAAGTGCACAATAAATGTTATGTGCTGGAATCATCCTGAAACTATTCCATTCCTCCCTTACCTGCAGTCTGTGGAAAAATGGTCTTCCACGAAACCGGTCCCTGATACTGAAAGTGTTGGGGACCTCCGTTATATAGTGTATGTGACACTAAATACCTAGCAAGGCCCCAGCGTCAGTCAGGTGTTTTATACATGATTGCTAAGTTTAAGTGGCTGGTGTTCAAAGCCAGGAGAACTGCAGTAAAAAAGCTGAAATGTTTTTCTTTATCTAAATGTGAATGTTAAACACAATGTGAGCTCAAGCTTTTTTTAAAAAATTAGAAAATGATGAGTTGGAGGAGGAGGAGACATCAAGCTCTGAGCGCTCGTCCAAAGTATCGCACGAGATGAAAGGCTAGAGTTTCCTGGAATGTGTCATAAGCCTCCAAAGACAAGAGATCTGCTAAATAAATAGTCACTAAAAGGCAGTGAAATTTGAACAGAAAAAAAGTAAGAGGCATCAAGATGGGCCAGGATGTGGCTGTACCTGGGAAGAAGCCTGGATTGTCCCCATCTGTCACCTCCTCTGCCTTCCCTTCCATTCTAGACCCTAAGCGCTGGCTCACGTTCAGTGTGAGTACAGGGGACATGTTGAACTCTTTCAGGGTCATTCCCCTTCTCCAGAGTTCACTGGGCAAGAAGGGGATGGAGGGAACGACTCCCTGCTTCTCCACCCCTGCCAGAAATTTAAAATATTTGATGGCAAAGAAACAGTCTTCTGACTGCTGAACTCTGACACTGCATACAATACTATCCAAACCCTTCTGTTGCTGGCTTTTGTTAGGGAAGATTTTTGCTCTGAAGCCACACATTCGTGTATGTGTGTTTGTGTGTGTATGTTGTGGAGGCCATGGGCTTTAACCTTGAGTCAAATTCACCTTACTAATAAGAGTTCTTAACTTCTGAGGGTAACTAGGTTTACGCTGGAACTAATGATAATTGGTGAATTTTCTAAGATCACATATTTGGACACAGGGTCAAATAAACAAACAATAACAAAAACCTCCCCTAGTGTTCAGAACTTACTTAACATTATAAAAAAGATTTCACAATAAAATCAGTATTTAAAAAATTACGCACATTTATTTCACAGGATGCCATCCAGATGCCTTTCGCCTATCTTGATCAATGTTTTTGTTCCCTGTGATTTCACCATTGCAAAACCTTCTCACTCTCCTTTAAAGATCCTCAGCTGAGCTAGTTTGATAGTACCCCTCACCTAGAGCTTACAGGTGAGATCTTAAAGGCTTGGATGATTTGTAAAACTTTCGTATATATCTTCCTGAAATATTCAGTCACCCCAAGCTTCTTTGCAGCATTGGAAGATTTGGGTGAAAGGAAGGATAAAAAGTTTATAGCTGTTCTGGTCAACACAATAGCTGCAGGTGGGCATTGGACACTTACAATTTGGTGAAGGAAACTGAGAAAATTTTAAGCGTGACTAGAAAAACTTGGGTATGTGAATATATCTTTACAACTTGAATTTTATGAAATTTAAGTACAGATCAAGTGTTTCTTATGAAAATTTAGTATCTGCACTTAGAAAGGCTGGAAGTATAAAACTTACAGCCTATTTAACTTGACATCTTATCATCCAGTGTCAAGTATTCATCAGATTCTGACTATTTTATATCAAAAGCAACCTTAGTAACATACATCTCTGTTGATTAATGGGGGAAATTATAATATTTTGGATATGTTGGGTTGAGTAAAATATAGTTAAAATTAATTTCACTTCTTGTTACTTTTGTAATATGACTACTAGAAAATTTAAGACTACAAATATTTGTGGATCACATTGTATTTTTGTTTGATAGTGCTGGTTCAAAGGCCAGTTTTGACTTAAATCAAACTATTGTAATTGATACACCTGCTTAATCATGACTCCGGCAGTAAACCTCAATATTTATCTGTCAAATATGCGCTTTGTTTTCAAATAGAATTATCGAAATCTTCAAAGGGAAATTGAGATTGGGAAGAATGGCCAAAAAAGACAAAAGGCTAGAGCCAATGAGCTTTCTCCAAGAACAAGCAAAGGCAACTGCTTCTTATTATAATCTCAAAAATTTGTAAGTTCTCACTCTCAAGTGAAATATGTATTTATTCACTGATAGACTCACAGAGAGATTTAAAGACATGTAAGTTACATAAGATGAAAAAGGAAATTACATGCTGACCAGTTTTCCATGACACTGTATGGGAAAAGTTGGAAATGAGAGAGGAATGCTCTAAGGGTAAATTTTTATTGTGCTATAAATGGATTTCTGGGCTTATAGGAAACACATGGTTTCTGACGGTGGCTACGGAATGTCAAGGGGTGAGGGCAAGAGTGTGGGAGATGGGGGAGGGGAGAATATCACATATAATATTTCCAAACAAGAATTTTTCTTTAGATATTTTCCCTTCTTCTCTTATTAGAAAGCTTAGTTTGCCTTAAGAATTCTACCCTTGAGTCCTCTGATGCCATCCTTGCAGGTCACTACTGGATATAGCATTCGTGCATTTTGGCATCTCAGGGGCTCCGAGTTCCACTACCTCTCGTACGGCAATCACTCCTGTAGACACACACCTTCTTCTACTGTGCCTAAGCCAACGATGGCTTCATCATCCACTCCATCACAACGTAGAAACCTGAGTTAACTTCAATTTTTCCTTCCTCCTTATCTCCCTCACACTCCATCAATCAATTCTTCAATCAGTCACCAAGTTCAGAATTCCTCAATTTTATCTTCTCTCCATCTCCATTTCTCATCTCTATACTGGACCCATTATGAGATGATTAGTACTCATCGCCACGTTTTCAGTCTTATTCTCTTGCAATCCGTATTTCCAAAGTTTTCAGAAATCATCTACCTAAAACTTATATCTGACATCATTCTCCATTTACATATATTTCAAGGCTACACATCACCTACAGAATTCAGGCTTTTTGGTAGGGCCTGCAAAGCCCTTAGCACCTGACACCCACCCACCCACCTCTAAAACTTCATTTCTTGCTATGTCTTGACTCACACTGGATGAGTAAATAATATCTATTGTTTACGATTCCCTGTAGACCCTTACTGTTTAATGACTTTCTGTTTTTGCTGATCTTCCATCGGGAACACCTTTCCCACTTGTTTTAATATTGCTTCTCTTTCAAGACCCAATGTAGTAATAGCCTCTTACAGGAAGTCTTTTCTGAATCTCCAGGCTGAGCTATGGTTATTCCACTCTGTATTTCCATAGCACAGGGGGAAGATTTCTAGGGTAGTACTTAACACATTGTGCGGAAATTGTTAAAATTATTTAGTCCGTCTCTTCTACTAGACTCTCAGGACCACTAACACAAGGACTCAGATTTATTCCTCTTTGTTGCCCCATTGCTGATATGAGCTGATTTTTGGTAAATATTTGTTGAAATAAATTGGACTAGAAGAGGTGTCTATAAGGATTGGGGTTGGAGGCTTCTGTACTTATAAAGACGGAGCTTAGATTCTTGGTTGTCTCACTATAGACCAGGGGACTGAAATAACAGGAAAGCATGAACAGAAGTAGCAGAAAGAGAGAAAGGGAAGAAAGTACTCACAAGCTTAAGGCATTTTTAAAAGTCTTGAGGGAGAGACTTACATAAGCAATGAGCATGCGGGGGGCCCATACCGGGCCTTCACTTTCCCTTAGAAGCACATGGCCCTAAATTCTTTTTTTTTTTTTTTTTTTTGAGTTGGAGTCTCACTCGGTCGCCCAGACTGGAGTGCAGTGGCCACTCCCGGCCACCGCAGCCTTGACCTGTTGGGCTCCAGCGATCCTTCCACCTCAGCCTTCCAAGTAGCCGGAATTACAGGTGCGTGCTACCACGCCCGGCTGATTTTTTGATTTATTGTAGAGATGAGGTCTTGCTGCCCAGGCGGGTCTCGAACCCGCGGGCTCAGGCCATCCACTCACCTCAGCCTCCCAAAGGCACGGGATTACAGGCTGAGCCACCGATCCCAGCATAACCCTAAATTCTACCTTTAAAACTTGTTTTGTGAGATTTCTCTTGTATAAAAAAATAAATTGTAATTTGGGGAGTATAATTTTCCAAAGTCCAGGCAGATCCAATTCTGTTCATAATGCAAACAAGATCTAGTGAATTTAAGGGTCAGCCCTTAGGATATCAACACATCTATTCTCAGCATGAAGAAAAGGAGGAGCTAAAAGCAAAACCCAAATGACTTGTCCAATGACTGCTTTTAGAAAGTGATCTGATGGCTTTCTCAAGTAGCAACCCAAACCTGGTGGCCACAGTGAGGCAGCTATTTGCTATTCGGGAATCAATAGGACTTGGAAGATTAAATTGGCAGTCTGAAGCTTTGGTTTAGCACCAACAGCTTTGCCTGCATGGGCTTTGCCTAATGGCAAAGTGGGTCTTTATTTTGTTTCAGAGGTACACACAAGGCAGTGTGGGTTTGAAGTATCTAGGTGTGTGACTAGCATTTCATGTCTCACTTTATGGAGATATCTCTTTAAGTGTTATCTAAGTGACAGAAGCTCAACAAGTGCCTGTGTTGAAGAACTCTTGTCCAGAGGGAAGTGGAGTTGTCTGTTAGAGCCTCATGCTTGCTCTCGGCTTTATTACAGCAGCAACCCAGTCACCCTAAAAAGGACTGATCTTGTGGTCTCAGATTTTCCAAGCCAGATGTGCAGATGAATGTGCAGATTAACAAAGGAAAGCATATTTGAAAAGCTTTCAAGTCCACTTGAACTTGCGTAGGTTTTACGTTCACTCTGTGGCCTAAGGGTTATGAAAGAGTCTGTGTTCATGATGCCTGGAGGCCTGTGGCTGGGCAGGTATTTCCACACCAAGACATGGAGACAACGGGAGCACTGGAGAAAGAGCAGCCCCTCCCTCTTCTTCCCACACTTCTGGCAGAGAATTCACCCCGGGAAAGTGTAGCGTGAGCTGGCACAGGAGGGTAAGGTAGGCAGAGTAGCAGCAGACAGAAGAAACAGCAGCGAGGTCAAGACTAATAGCAGGGTAGCAGAAGGGAGGTGATGGTCTGGGAAGAGAAACAAATCTGACAACCCTGCATTATGTTGTCAAATGCTAAACCAAGTGAATCCTACTCCATTTTAGACTGTGGGAAAGGGGGATTGTGACTGAGTCTGGTTTCCCACATCATTCTCTGGCGATCATACCTCTCCAAATGTTAAGCAGATGAGAGATTACATCGGGTGCAAGACATGCAATTGAGCCCAGATGGGAAATGCCTGATCAAGGTCAAGAACCAAGCGTTGTCCTTATACAACTCATATATTTAAAGATGAAATTTTCCCGAAGGTGTCCTTTTTATACTGCACCGTGCCTTGTGAAAGCTCCCTTAACAGTTTCTTGTGTTATCAGATCTTTGTTCTTGCACACGACAATGCGAGTGTGAAGGGCAGAAGTGTACACTCGTGTGTAAATGTCTCCTGCATGGGTCACCTTTTGCATAGGAAATAAATACCTTCTATAGGACACAGTGTGGCCTCCGCTAAGCCCCACGTGGACTGGCGCTGGCCAGACCTCCAAAGGGAAATATTAGCAGCCAAATTGCCTTCTGTCTAAACACAGAACATCTACTGCTTGATCAAACTACAGATGATGGCAAAGACATGAGGACCCTACTTCCTTGCTATCCTCTACTATTTATAGAGCGAGTCATTGACTGTACTGTGGCTACCCTCACAAGCTGCATCGTATTTCATCTCCATGGCAGCTCTGGTGGTGAGGTTGGTGTTACCCCTTCAATCACACCTCCTACCACCTTCTCCCACTGTAGCCACGTCAACCTTGTGGCTCTTCCTTCAACCCTGTGCCTTTGAAACTGTACTTCACGCCTCAAAGTTCTCCCTCCAGTCTTTGCAGAGCTAACTTCCTGGTTCAGTTTCTGCTTAAATATCACAACCTCAGAAAGGCTTTCCCTGACCATCTCATCAACCCAATTCTCCATTCCACCCTCTCTACCCCCACTCATGCTATCACCCTATGTCGTCTTATTGTTTTTTTCAAACACTTTCAATTATCTAAAAATCATATTATTCCTTATTTGATTATTTTGATGTTGTCGTCCGTGACTGTCCCTAAAATTTAGGAAATAGACGTAGGCTTTTTCTATCTTTGCTGATTTCTGGTGTGGAGAGAAAATTTGATGTAACATAGTAGAGTGTAAAGTATTTGTTGACTGAATGGTGAATGGTGTGAGAAAAATGTGTAGTTTAAAAATTCATAGTTAGTTAGGCAGAAGGGGAGCTATGACTCAAACAAGGTCTTTGGATTTCAAATTCCCGCTATTTCCTCTACACAAGGTTGACTCCATTGCAAAACTTACATTTGGTTTTAATGTTTATTCCGGCGGTGGCGGGGGGAGGGGGGAGACTAATCTAGACAGGAATCCTAAGGCCACTGTCACAGTTCTTAGGATTGGGAACTTAAGTATTAGCAGATATTTTATTTTTAGTTCTCCCCAAGTTGAAAGCAGCAGTTTCCATAAGAGAACACAAAACTGTAGACTCAAAACAATAGCTCCAGAATGAGTGGGAGCTATAAAGCCTCCATGCATTGGGATGGTTCCAGTTAGCTCCCAATAAGTGATATCACTAATGAAATTTCTGGGGGACGGAAGGCTTGCCATCTCAATTTCAAGTGAAGCGACGATAAGCCTGATTAGCGTGTGTTTGCTCAAATAGTCACTGCACATGTGACTCCGTCATGTCCCTTCACAGAAGAAATCTCTTCCTTTTGAGACCTGTGGCACTAGGTTTATACTTACCGCATTTTCCCCATTACAAAATCGACACGTATACAAAATTAAGCACATTCTAAAAACTCCATTATTTATTAGCATACTTTAAGCATTTATATTATTATTATTTTTCAGATGTAGAGTGATATATGTTTACTATGTGAAATTGGAATAGAAAATTCTTAAATAAGAAAATCACCCATAATCTTACTCAATTTTACAAAGAAACTGTAGAATCATTTAATCAAAATCAAAAATAAAAATTCTACTGGAATTGTATTTTATATTTTATGCTTATGCTTCATTGAATTTAAAAATTAATTGGTAAAGAATTGGCATAATTATAATATTCAGTCTTCACACTCATAAGCGTAAAATATATTCACATTTGTTTAGTGCTTTTAAAGACAGAGCTAGTGTTTTTTTTTTTGTTTTTCAGCCAAATATTTAATAGAACATTCATAATTAATCCCCCTTCATGGCTAAATGGCACATTCTTTCCAGCATCTGTTATTTTTTGAGTTATTGATGATGGCCATTCTGACTGGAGTTAGGTGGTATCTCAGGGTAGTTTTCATTTGCATTTCTTTGATGATAAGTGAGGTTGAACATTTTTTCATGTATCTGTTGGCTGCTCATACATCTTCTTTTGAGATACTATTAGTTTCCTGCCATATACTTTCTTAGATACCACAAAAGTGTATATATTTTAAACTACACTTCAGAGCTCTATTCCTCCTCTCATTCTTGAAAAACATTTCTTTCTCTTTTTTGTGTGTCTCAATGTTTTTCAAGTTTGTCACTTTTAAAATTTGTTTTATTTTGTTTGCTAATCATGGCCTGAAGATAAATCTGCTTACCCACAGACACATTTTGTGAATTGGTCTTGGCTATATATATATACCCACAGTTCTTTAGGATTCTTTCAAAATCCTTTTCCCATTTTTTTTTCTGGTACCTCTTTTAGCTTTTTGGGTTTTTTTAAACTTTTAAATTTTTTATTTTAAAATTGTGGGGTACAATTCAGGGTTAGGCATACAAATATTCATTATCAGGTACCCTTGTTGATGAGGTGTGCTCCCTCTTCCCCAGGCAGATTCCCACTACTGCCAATCCCATCTCCCCACCCCTCTATCCCCCTGCAGTTTCCCACTACTGTCAATCCTTTTCTTATAGGATTACGCTAGGGCTTTTTTGTAGGTAGTTTTCTTATGACATAGTCAATTTCCTGGATTGTTACTGGTTTATTTAGGATTTCGATATCTTCTTGTTTCAACCTGGGGGAGGTTGTGTGATGTCAGAAAGTCCTCCATTACCTTTAGGTCTTCAAGTTTGTTTCCATACAAGTGTACACAGTAGTCTCTGATAATCTTTTGTATTTCTTCAGGATCAGTTGTGACTTCATCTTTTGTGTTTCTGATTGTGTTTATTTGGGCTTTTTCTCTCTTTTTCTTGGTCAGTCTAGAACTAGTTTTTAAAAAATAGAATATAATAGTATGTATGTATAACATTCATATGTTATATTATATATTTATATATGCACAGACATATATATATCAAATATATGTAGGTCTTACATGAAGAAAAATACAAAACTTTCCTGAGGTATATAAAAAAGACCTATGTACCAGAATAATATATATATAGATATTACATGTTGTAGAGTATATATATAATAATTATAAATCATTTTGTTTAAAGTTTCACAATACTTTTGAACTTGAAAGCAAATTTTTATGATAGCTCCAGTATAGTCTGTCATCTGATTATTGCATACTTTATTTAACTGCTATCTTACTGTGGGCTATTTTAGGAGTTTCCAAGTTTTTACATGACACCACATTGAAACGAACATCCATGTACACAGGTTATCATATGCATCTCTGACTACTTCCTCCAGGTTTCCAGAAGTGGAATTACAAGGTTGAAATATAGAAACCTCTTAAAGACTCTTGATAATATTATCAGACACTTTTCCAAAAAGGTTGAGATAATTTGCATGCCTTTGCCATTACAATTTAATTTACCATTGTTTTCTTTTAATCCTTGCTAATTTGTAGGCAAACATGGTATCTAACTCTAATTTTAGATCACGTTTCTTTGGGTAACAATGTTGACAATTAGGAAAACAGGTCTGCAGCATTACTTGTGCTTTGATAAAGTTTTCCTGTTCACATTATGGAATCTGACCTGATTCCAGGTTGTTTTAGGGAGATAGTAAGAGATGTGCCAGTAAATATTTAGCAACTATCTTTTTGGGGAGTAGATGGGGGCTCATCTGTGGCATTTGCTAATTTCTGGGGCATAATTATTCCCACCATGGCCTGTCTCAAGCTACCAACAAGACATCACTGAACATAGTATTGGAAAGAGGTGTACTTGGTGGACCTTTACAAGTCAGAATGAGCAGGCCCTAGCGCAGCACTAGAAGAAGTACATTACTGCTAAATAGTGAATTTGGAGTTGGCCAGACTTGAGTTCCTATTCCCATTACTTACTGTCTTTGGGCATGCATATCATGCACAATTGTTTTGAAGATTTACTAAGATAAAAGTATTTAGCACAGTTTCTGGCTTAGAGTAAAAACTCAATAATAGCTGTCATTTTTTCATATAGCACTAATAATTTTTTTTCTTTTGTGAATTTTTGTTCTTACTCTTTGACCATCTTGAGCTCCTGACTCTAGAAATCTTCCCTTTCGGCTTCCCAAAGTGCTGGGATTATAGGTATGAGCAACTGCATTCAGCCTATGTTCTTTGACCATCTATCTTTTGGCATATTGATGATTTTCTTATTGATTTTTATAAGCACTTTACATATTGAGGAGACTAGCCATTAAGAACATCTTTTGGGTGTGTTTTCCTTCTTAATTTTGTATGCTTATAGACACTTAGAAGTTAAAGATAGGTGTTTAGAGACATTGATTTTTTTCTTTGTGATAGCTTTCCCTGTGTTTATGCTTAAAAAATATCTTACCCTGTCAGACATCATATAAATATTGAAAAAGCTTTCTTCTAGTTATTTTTCTGATTTCATTTGGTGTATTTTACTACTTAAGTTTCTTAGAATTTATTTTGGTATATGATATGGGCAAGAAGCTAAGTTTAAAATAACTTACTGGCTATGTACTGTGGGCTATGTATTGGCTATGTACTATGAACTTAATCTCTCTTGACTTCAGTTTTCTCATTTGTAAATTAACGATGATAATAACACCAACTTCATAAATTTGGTAAGAGGACTATCCTGAGTTGTAACGTGTAATGTGCTGAGAACAGTATCTGATACATTATGAATCCTAGATGGGTTTAGCTATCATTATTATCAGCATCATATCATTTTTACTACCATCAATAATTTCTCTTTTTTGCATTTCTTATTATTGATTTTTTTCTTTTAAAGAAGGTGCTTTATTAGCAACACAAACAAGACCCCACTATTACCAACAAATAAATTCCAGCAAACTTCTGCTTGAAGCTGAAGGCTGGCGACGGTGACTCTTAACACAGTCATGAAGGTCTCTGTGGAATTCATGTTTCCCTTAGCCCTGAGCTATATTAGAGAGACAGTCTTGAGATGCTGACTTTTCCTTTGCAGTTCTTTATATACAGAAACAAATTGCTCCAAGATGCTGTCATTCTCCTAGCCTAAACCTAAAGTCAGGTCTTTGTCCTCTTTGTCATGGAAACTCTGGGTGAGTGATTCAATTCTACAAAGAACAAACAGTGCTGGAGGGCCACAGGAATGGGCCTTTTCAGAAACACAGAACTTCTTTAGAGAAATTTGTTCCAAATAAAGAAAGGCTGTTGCCTTACAGACATCTAAGCACGCATTGTCAGGATTGGGTCATGTTATGATTTTGGGTACCCACGGAAAGACATCTGCTTCTCCCCATGTTTCCTATCTGCAAGCTTGAAACGGAACACCTCAGTAGTAATAATACATGAACTCACTTTGGCATGGAGTCAGTTTCCACAGTGAAGAAACAAATTCTTAGATTATTCTCACTAAGGTGTACTTGGCTGATCTAAGGTTTTGTCTGAAAGTCGAGAGACCAGGCAGTGATGTCCACTGCACACGTAAAGGAGGAAGTGAGGGGGACAGGACAGACTGAGGCAAAGGGACAGTGGTAAATGGGGAATGTCAACATAGCCTGGCCCTGCTTAGGACAGATGCATCTCATCTCAAAAACAACATCCTGGACTGTCTAAGGGGCCTTCCTACCACAAAGTGCCACAAACTGTTTCATCAAAGAGATTTTGTGTATGTGCTTCCTCTACTTCAGTGACAGGTCAGAAACTCAGAACTAGATGAAGAAAGGAAGAGCACGAGAAAAAGAATATGTGAACTTTAACTGACACGAGAGGGTACATCCAACCTGACACATACCACAGCCAGAAACACCCTCAGATGGGATGACCATTTGCAGAGTCACACACTTTCCCACTGGCATGAAAGGAACCTTCTATAGCTGAGGTGAACCAAACTCAGTGGCTGTAATCTGTTGGCTATTGCCTAAATTTAACATTTCATTTTCCTCCTTTGAGGCCTTTAGTCCCATGGTTGTCGCGATGGGTGGCTCCTTCTACGGGGAAGGTTTTCAAGGTGTGTTGGTTACTAGGTTAGTGAACATGTAAACACAAAAGAAGCCTCTGCAAGGAGCTGTGGCCTCAGTTTCATTATCCTTTCACTGAAGGACTTGTCCATACTGGGTTTCCAGCAATTCATCCATTTCAGTTCAGGTTTTCCTCCCCAGGGCTCTTTCCTAGGGAGATTTCTGTTCTAGTAAGTTGTGATGCTCTATATCTGCCTGTCTCTCCAATTTTGAGGGCAGTGGTTTGCTCTGTGACCTTACTTCTCTGAAAGGTCAAAGAAGAGTTGATTTTTCTGCTTGTTCGGCTTTTTCCTTTTGTTAGGGTGGAATGATGACTTCAAACTTCTTACATACAGACTGGAAACTAAATTCTTCATTTTTTTAATGCTTTAAAAGAAACATATATTAAGCTTCCCCTTCTCGGGGATCATAATGGGCAGTAAGATGGCATCTGCCAGCAAAGTTGTTCAGCCAATTGGAAGGAAGGCGGCAGTGGCGTGTGGAAGGAAGCGAACCCTGGAACTGACCCAGTGTCCCTTCAAGGTCTTGGGAAGGGCTGGATAAATGGCCGTGCGTGCTGCGTCCTCTCCTGGGGCGGGTTTTCCCCAACCTCTTCAAGCAACTGGCTACATGCTAGTTGGGGAATAGAAGAAGGTTGCTATGGGAAAAAAAACATATATTATACATGCTAGAGTCGATCTTTGTTCATTTTTCTATGTAAATTACAGAAGTACTCTATTTGGGGTTTTGGTTTCTTATTTGGATAATTATTTTTGATTATCAATTCGTTCATATGATTCAAAAAAGTAAAAAAGATTCCATCTCATTCTTAGTCACCTACTTAATCTCCCTATAGACAACCATCATTGCTAACCTATTATATATTATTCTGGATATGCAAGTAGAATAGGCAAATAGAATAAATATTCTTCTTTTCACAAAGACTAACATAATGTCTATAATCATTGTTCTGCACCTTGCTGTTTTTTGAAATTAACAATAAATCCTGGAGATTGTTTCACACAGGTAAATAAAAAGCTTTCTCATTCTTTATTACAGCTACATATTATTTCAGTCATAGATATACTCTATTAATTGAACATGATCTCTCTTGATAGACGGGAAGATTGTTTTTCTTCTCTGGCTATCATAAACAACATTGTAGTGAGTAGTTTTGTTTATAGGTGGACTCAAAAGCTTGTGGAGGATATTTGCAAAGTAAATTCCTTAGAATATAATTGCTTCTGTACCATTTGAAGGATTATCCTATGATATGTTTTACTTCAGCAAATGTTCCTTGAGTACTTACTAAACAGAGTCACTATAATAAGGCAGAGAGATGAGAGAAATGTTATGAATAAGAAACAGTTTTGATTCTGGAGCCCTGATGGAACATGTCTCCACTTATATTTTAATGTTTCAATTCTTTTAAAAATGTATTCTTGAGTGTTTATACTTACTTCCAAGTGAATTGTTATTATTATTATTTTTAAAGGCAGGGTTTTGCCCTGCCACCAGATTGGCATGCAGTGGCATGATCACAGCTCACTGCAGCCTCAACCTCTTAGCTCAAGCAATCTTCCCACCTCAGTCTCCCAAGTAGCTGGAACTACAGGTGTGAACCACCATGACCAGCTAATTTTTTTTGTAGAGACATGTTCTTGTTATGTTGTTCAGACTGGTTTCAGACTCCTTACCTCACGTGATCCTCCTACCTTGGCCTCTCAGAGTGCTGGGATTACAGACATGAGCCACTGTGCCTGACCTCCACGTGAATTTAAACTAATTTTATCAAATTTTTAAAAGAAACCTGTGTTAGAGCCGGGCTCGGTGGCTCAGCCTGTAATCCCACGCCTTTGGGAGGCCGAGGTGAGTGGATTGCCTGAGCCCGTGGGTTCGAGACCCGCCTGG
>NW_007244132.1:84325-102118 GCF_000164805.1 Carlito syrichta
ACTCCAGTCTGGGTGACAGAGTGAGACTCCAACTCAAAAAAAAAAAAAAAAAAAAGAAAGAAAGAAACCTGTGTGAGAATTTTAAGCGAAATTATTAACTTGTGAGAAACTAATAAAATACAATATCTATCTTAAAAAGTATGAGTGTGTGTGTAAGATGTAAATATATGTATGTATCTATGTGTGTGTATATATTCTCTAGTTAATAGAAAAAATATTCAAATATATAAAAAAGACTAAATGTATATAAAAGAAATGTGTGTATATACATACATATATATGACTATTCATTTGTACTGTATGCCAATTTTTATTTTCTTCATATAGGACTAAGTTCTATATATTTCTTGTCTAGGGTATTTCTAGATGTAGATGAGATAAGATGTCAGTACTACCCAAAGCAATGTACAGAATCAATGCAATCTTTATCAAAATACCAATGGCATTCTTCACAGAAATGGAAAATGGAGAAAAACAACTCTAAGTTTGTATGGAACCACAAAAGACCCTGTAGCCAAAGCAAATCTGAGCAAAAGGACAGTATCTTCAGTAAATGGTGCTGAGAAGATGCAGAAGAATGAAACTAGACTTCGAACTCTTACCATATACAAAATCAACTCAAAGTTCAATAATGGCAATTGTAAAATGCAAGACTATGAAACTCCTAGAAGAAAACACTTCAGGACTTTTGTCTTAACAAGGACTTTTTGGATGAGATCATAATAGCATGGGCAACAGAAGCAAAAATAGACAAATGGGGTTACTTCAAACTAAGACATTTCTGCACGGCAAGGAGTTTTCCACCACCAGCGTGAAGCACAAGCCTACAGAATGGAAGAACATATCTGCAAGCTAGACATCCAACAAGAAGTTAATATCTAGAAAATATAAAAAACTCAAACAACTTAATAGCAAATAATAATAATAATACAATTAATAATGAGCAAAAGTCCTCAAAAGACATTTCTCAGAAGAAGACTTACAAATGGCCAACAGATATATGAAACAATACTCAGTATCACTAATTATCAAGGAAATACGAATCAAAACTACAATGAGGTATGACCTCATGCCAGTAAAAATGGCTGTTATATAAAAAAGACAAAAGATAAATGTTGGCGAGGATGTGAAGGAAGAGGAACTCTTGTGCACTATCGGTGGGAATGTAAATAGTACTGTCACTCTGGAAAACAGTACGGATGTTCCATAAAAAATTAAAAATAGAACAACCATATGATCTAGTAATCCCGCTCCTGGGTATATATTCAAAGGAAATAAAGCCAGTATGTTGTAGAGATTTCTGCACTTCCAACATTTATTGAAGCAATATTCACAGTAGTCAAGATATGGAATCAGCCTAAGTGTCCATCAAAGGATGAATGGGTAAAGAAAAAAAAAAGTAGTGTATGTACACAATGGAATACTATCAGCCATAAGAAAAAGAGTAAAATCTTATCATTTGTGACACCATGTATAAGCCTAGAAGACATTATGTTAAGTGAAATAAATCAGACCCAGAAAGACAAATACTGCATGATCTCACCCATATGGAATCTAAAAGAGTTGGTCTCATAGAAGTATAGAGTACCAGAGACTGGGATGAGTAGGAAGAAAAGGGAAGAGGTTGGCTAACAGGTACCAAGTTACAATTAGAAAGGAGGAAACTGTTTTTGTGGTATATTGCACAGTAGGGTGATCATAGTTAACAATAGTGTATTTTATATGTCAAAATAGAAGAGAGGATTTTGAATGTTCTCGTCCCAGAGAAATGAAAAATATTTGAGGTGATAGTTATAGTAATTATCCTGATTTGACCTTTACACATGTATTGGAACATTACATCGTTGCTCATAAAAATGTGCAATTATTATGTATCAATTAGATATAAAACTTTAAAAATGCAATTAAAAATAATATAAAAACGAGGTAGTCAGTTATATCTATATGCAAATAAGCCATATGTTTGTCTACACATGCATAGGTCAAATATATGTTTCTATCAAGAGATATATTAATTTCCCCAAGTACATTAATTTTATAAACACTTCTGAGGAGAGTATAAAAGATATAATAAATAGATGACATTAAATGCTTTTCTTTCTTCTTTTTAATTGCAATAAAACATATAGCATAAAACGTTCTGTCTTAACCATTTCTGAGGGTACAGTTCGCTAGCTTTAAGTATATTCACGTTACTGTGCAAATTGTCTCCAAGACTTTTTCGTTTTGCAAAACTGAGAATCTATATTCATGACACAACTTTCCATTTCCTCTTCCCCCAGGCCCTGGAAGCCATCCTCCAACTTTTGTTGATATAAATTTGCCAAATATATATATTTGTCTTTTTGTAACTGGCTTATTCCACTTAGAACAGTGTCCTCAAGATTCATTAATGTTGCAGCATGTGTCAAAAATTTCCTTCCTTTCTAAAGTCTGAATAAAATTCCATTTTCGTGTGTGTACCCTATATACACTCACACATATGTACTATATATATACTATATATCATATTTTGCTTATCTAGTCATCCATCAATGGACACTTGGGTTGTTTCTACCTCTTGGCTGTTGTGAATAATGCTGGTATAAATATGGTGTACAAATTTCTCTTCAAGTCTTTAAGCTAAAGTTTTTTGGATATATACCCAGAAGTAGAATCGCTGGATCATATGGCAATTTTATTTTTAATTTTTCAGAAACTGCATGACAACTGCACTGTTTTACATTCTTATGAGCAATGCACAAAGGTTTCAATTTCTCCACATCCTCACCAACACTTGATTTTTCTGATTTTGTTTTGTTTTTGTTTTTATCATACCCATTCTAATGAGTGTGAGGTGATATCTCATAGAGATTTTGATTTGCATTGCCCAATGATCAGTGAAGTTGAGCATCTTTTAAAATGCCTATGGTCATTCATATACTATGTTTGGAGAAATGTCTGTTCAAGATCTTTGCCTATTTTTTTTCTTTTTGTTGATGAGTTTTAAGAAATATATTCTGGATATTAACACTTTATCAGTTGTATGATTTCCAAACATTTTCCCATTTTGTCCCAATATGTAGGTTGCCTTTTTATTCTGTTGATTTTTTCCTTTAATGCACAGAAGTTTTCAGTTTTTATGTAATCTAATTTGTTTATTTTTACTTTTGTTGTCTATGCTTTTGGAGCCATATTTTAAAAAAAAATCCTTGCCAAATTCAATGACATGAAGTTTTTCCCTATGTTTTCTTCTAAGTGTTTTATAGTTTTAGATGTTACATTTAGGTCTGATCAATTTGAGTTAATTTTATATGTGGTATAGGTGAAGATTCACCTTCATTCTTTTGAATGTGGATATTCTCTTTCAAATATCTTTTTTTGAACAGATTGTTCTTTCCCCCATTGAATGGTCTTGGCACCCTTGTCAAGAATCATTTGACCATATATGTGAGGGCTTATTTCTGAGCTCTTTTGTCCTATTTGTCTCTATGTTTGTTTTTATGACAGTACCATACTCTTTGGTTACCGTAGCTTTGTAATAATAATCTTTGAAATCAGGAAGTGTAAGGCCTCCAACTATGTTCTCCTCTTTCAGGATTGTTCTGGGAATGCTTTTTCTCTTAGTGTCTTATTTCTCATTCTTCTTTTACTTCCTGTTTTTCTCTCTTTCTCTTATTATAGCACCTTTCTCATTTAGTTTATATGTTCCGACCACTCAATTGAGGGATCAGAATGTGGCTATTTAAAGTAGGCAGTCTCTAACACCGTGCAGCATAAAAATCCAGATCTTTTTGGAGGAAGAGCATGTGAGGCTAGAATAGAGATCAGTCTCTAATCAGGAGTTACAGACCTGCATTCTCATCTTGTCTCCAATACTCACTAGCCATCTAATCTTGGACAAGTCATTTGACCTCTTTGGGCATCAGTTTTCTCAAGAATCAAAAGCTGAGAGAAGGTCTCTAAGCTTTAGAAATCTTTTATTCTTCTGGCAGACTGAGATGCACTAAGGGACTGGTTTTTTTTTTTTTTTTTTGAGTTGGAGTCTCACTCTGTCGCCCAGACTGGAGTGCAGCGGCCGCTCCCGGCCACCGCAGCCTCGACCTGCTGGGCTCCGGTGATCCTTCCGCCTCAGCCTTCGGAGTAGCCGGAATTACAGGCATGCGCTACCACGCCTGGCTGATTTTTGATTTATTGTAGAGATGAGGTCTCACTGCCCAGGCGGGTCTCGAACCCGCGGGCTCAGACCATCCACTCACCTCAGCCTCCCAAAGGCGCGAGATTACAGGCTGAGCCACCGAGTCCGGCTAGGGGACTGATCTTCACCTAGGTGATCCAAACTCTGAGAAGCTGGGAAGTAGGTTTCTCATCTTCTCTCTTCTGTTTTCTTTTAATTTTCTTCTCTGACTTCCCATTGCTTTTCTCTCCTTCTCAAACAATCTTTTTCCCCTATATCTCGTCATAACCTTCTAGTTTCTCAATTTTATCTATTAAAACATTCATTCTATATTATAAAGGGGCTGGCGAGAAGAGTACCGATATCCTAGTATTTATGCATGTAAACACCAGGCCAAACTCTATTCCTTCTTGGATCAGTTAATCACTCAGATGACTGCAAAGAGGTTGGGTAACAGAATATCTGAGTAATAGACTATCTACATAAGATGATAGAAGAGAAATTGACAGATACACACCTCTATTCTCCACTACCTGTTCCTGTCTCTGAAATCCCCCATTAGAGTTATGGAGAACAGTGAGAGACGGAACATTCAAACCTACACATTTCTTTCTTCAGAAGGTCAAATACTTCTTTCCCCCTCTTTTGTTTTTTCTCAAAGACCTATTGTAGTCCTCCTAACTTGAACTGCTACTCTACCAGGCTCAGGCTGGTTTCTCTCACTGCACCTTCCCCCTCGTCCCCTTTTCTCATTCCTGCACCCTAATTTTTATAAAACTATACTTGTAGTTGTCAGCTGCTCAAAAACCTACTATGCTATCTTTGCCATTAGATATAAATTCTGTTCAGTTTTTCAGGCCACTCTTCAACTGATAGCAACTTATCTCCCACCCCTTTCAGAAGGATCCCTTCCTTTTGTGTATTCTACTCCTAGTTTTCACCCATGCTGTTTTACATCATTTGTGAGAATTTCTCACCTCTATTGAGCAATTATTATCTTCTATGTAAAGCTTTCCTCAACTATTCTATACAGACTTTTCCTTCTATAATCTTATTACCTTCAAAATCAGCTGAACCACAGTGGGGCACTAACTACGAATTTGTGTTTATTTCCCAAGCTGGATTGTAAACTCCTTTAAGAATATAGTTTTGTGTTTTCAAGATGATAACCCATATGCAAGGAAAAGACACTATGATTATTTTTAGAATCAAAAGAATTTCTGTTTATTCACTGACCTGTATATTCAAGTCTCTGGAATTAATTCAGCACACAGAACCATCCCAAGTCATATGCAGCATCTCTCCAATGAATTCCAAATTAAGCTATCTTATCTGCATCCCAAATCTAGCAAGGGCATGTATTTTAAAAAGAAATTACAAAAATTAACCCTTCCAATCAATGCACCCAAGATTAGCTCGGTGTCTTTTAAAATAATAACAAACTACAAAATAAAACAACACACAATTAAACCAAACCAGAAAGAAATTTCTCAGCCTGTCAATGAGATGAAACAGCTTTACAGGCAGATTCTCCAAACAATAAGTAAGCCACAATCCATTTGCAGATAGAAATTAAGATGTTTGAAAGGTCATATAGCAAGAAAAGAACCTAATTCAGTTATCTTCCAAACCATGTTTTAGTTCTTCTTCCAAGTATTGTGCAATATATATTAAACTCTTCTCATATGAGTAAGGAACACCTTCAATGTTGCCTTTCAAAAAGAGGTCATCTGTATGGGAACCTTATAACTATACAGAGAGTTCTTAACCCTCTTAGTTGTGTGCACCCTCCGCCCTCTTCTGTTGTCCAGCTAGACTTATCCTAAACTTTGCTCATTTTTTATAGATGCCAAAGTTTATCAAGTGGAGTAACCCAAAAGAGAAAGGTTCATGGGCTCACTCACCACTTCACTTTAATTCAGTCATGTGATTAAGAGATATTAGAAAGACTCCTGAATAATTCAAACTTTTGAATAAATATGGGTAAAATACAAAGCTAGGATTTTCAGAGAAAACATAAATTTGTATAGATTTTAGTAAAACAATGAAACTATACATTAAGAAAGAAGTGAACTACTTGGTAAAACTTTCACCTTTGTCTTTGCTGACAGCAGCTAAGGGACAAAGATTATTTTGCAAACAGTGTGGCAGGGCACATGATTCTGCATAGAAGAGCTGCTTTCTCTGAAATCTAAAGAAAAAGCGGTAGTTTTCTGTAGAAAAAAGAGCCATGTGTTATGTTGCAGATGGTAAATTTCCTCTGGTCACATTCGCTCATGGTGTGCTGAGAAGGCAAAGAGAAGTGTGAAATAATTTGATGGAACAAATCTTTTTATACAAGCACAATAGATTATTTATTTTTGAAAGGTCGGTTAGGAAAGGATGTCATTGCATCGTGGAGTAATATACATGAAAATTAGTTAAAGTCATGAACTCCTGCAGGGAGATCTCAGTATGGAAAAATCACCAAAGACCCACAGTAAATGCTCTGTTAACCGGCATGGTTAGAGTGAGGTCTTCTGGCTAATAATACGTTACAATTTTGTTACTGCTATAATCTCCCTATTCATGCCAGATTTGAAGTATTCAGGAATTAGAGTAAAGTAGTAGAGAAACACAAAGACTCTGTCAGACAACCTGAATTCAAATTTTGGCTATAACTCTTACCAGGTAAGTACTATTGATGAAGTTACCTAACTCCATTAAGATTTAGTTTTCATATATGGAGAATGGAAATAAACCTGAATTAAATACCATGCTAGGACTTTCACTTTTGCTCAAAATAGAGCTTCAGGGACTGGATTTGCCCTCTGGCCTGACATGACAAATGAAAAACTAAACAAAAATATGTGGCGCATCAGTTTTTAACACACTGGATCTTTGACAACAAACAGTAGTGATCCCTGAACTATGAGAAGTATATAAGGTGAGACCTACACCTGCCAAGATTACTTTACTACCTTGAGAGAGTTTTCTGGTCATGAACAGAGAGGGAAAACCAGGCGTTATCCAGCAAACTCTCTGAGCTGAAGAGACAGATGAATATCCAGGGAGATAAAGGCAGTAAAGCTCACAAGACAGAGTACTGAGAGAAAAAAAAAATCCCATAGAAAGAGACCTCTAGAGAACTGCAGGGAGTTATCTCTGGAGTTTAGCCAAGAATTGGTCAGCAAATATATATGAAGGAAAGAATTGCACCCAGAAAAATAACCACCACAAAGATTATAAAGAACAGTACCATAAATTACTTGAGATCAGGAAGTGCCTGTTTCCATTAGTTACAGTGGAAAACTTTGTAAGTCAAATAAAAATGGTTAGAGTACTAAGAAGGGTCTTGCCTTAGTAGTAGGGGATAATTAGCCTTCAACTAAACAAGGCTCTGGTACTGCATAACAAATCTTACAGGAAAATTCTTAAAGGATCAAATGGTTTCCAAATAATTATGTCCCAGAACAAAACGCAAGAATATTTATAGAAATACCAAAACATCCAACACCTAGAAAGGTAGAATTCACAATCTCTGGCATCCAATAAAAAATGACCAGGTTTGGAAAAAGTAAGGAAAATATGACCCATAATGAGAAGAAAAATCAGTCAGTTAAAACTGACCTATAACTCACACAGATGTTAGAATTAGCAAGCGAGACTTTAAAACAGTAGTTATAACTGTATTCCATATGGTCAAAATGTTAAGTAGAGACATTGGAGATATAAAAAGGAACCAAATTAAAATTTTAAATATAAAAACTACAATGTCTAGTATAAAAAATAATAAAACGGAATGGAATAAATATAAAATTAGACATGACAAGAAAAGAATAGTGAACTGGAAGGTGTAGTCATGGAAATTACTCAAAATTAAACACGCAGAGATAAAATAACTCCCAAAAGGGAAAGGACTGTCAGCCTAATTTATGTGCAGTTGAGTTCCTGAAGGAGATGTGGTGACAGGAAAATATTTGAAGAAATAATGACAGAATTATTTCCCCCAAATTTGATGAAAATTTAAAATCCATAGATCCAAGTAGCTACATGAAAACAAGCACACAATGAAGAAAATACTACACCAAGCCACATTATAATTGCTCAAAAATAGTGATAGAGAGGAAGCCTTAAAAGCAACCAGAAAACACAAACATGCTATGTACAGAAAAACAAAGAAACATGATAGATTATTTATCTAGTTTTAATGTTTATTTACTTATTTTAAATATCTATTTATTTATTTTAAAGTTGTGGGGTATAATTCAGGGTTAGTTATACAAATGATCATTGTACAGGTAAAGTCTGGACCTCACTTTGTTCCCCACTTCACCTGGTTTGAGATCAGATACACCTATTGATGAAGTGTGCCCCCTCACCCCGGCAGTTTCTCACTATTGCTAATCTCTTTCTTATAGTATTATGATAATTGTTCAGGGTCTGCTTATGAGCGAGAACATGTGGTACTCAGTTCTTTGTTTCTGTGATAGATCACTCAGTATAATACACTCTAAGTCCATACAAGTTGCTGCGAAGTTCACAATTTTGTCTGTCTTTATGGCTGCATAATATTCCATCATGTATATGTACCACTTTTTAAAAAATCCAGTCACAACAGAGCTTTAAAAAATCAGAAATAATGCAAGAAAATAGTGTTCCACATCATCCCCCTCCCCCCAAATCAACCTAGAATTCTATATCTTAGAAAAATATCTTCCAAACACAAAGGAAAAATAAAAACTTTTAAAAACACAAGAGCTGAAAGAATTTATCACCAGCAGAAATGCACTACAAGGCACATGAAAGGAAACCCTGCAGGTAGAAGGAAAATGATATTATCTGAAATATGTATCTATACAAAGGAATGACGTACCCAAATGAGATCAATACGAGTACATATACAATACTGTGTTCTCATCATTTAAATAACTTTAATAGATAACTAACTAGACAAAAATAATCATTTGGAGTGGGATTTACAATAGAAATGAAACAAACGTTGAAACACACTAATAATACCAAGGCTGGATGTGGGAAAACCAGAGTATACCGTTGTAAAGCTTCTTAAAATATCCATGAAGTCGCTTAATATCATTGAACATAGACTAATAAACTAACAATGTGTACTATAAACCCTAAAGTAACCACTGAAAAACAAAACAATTGTTACAGTCAATAAACCAACAAAAGAGAGACAATGAAGTATTAAAAATGTTCAAGTTATCAAAAAAAGAAGAAAAGTAAAACAAGGAATGAATAAAATAATATCAAATAAATAACACGATAATAGAATTACACCCAGCCATCTCAAAAGTTGTATTAAATGAAAGTAATATAAATACCTCAATGATAAATATTGAGCATAAAAGTAAGGTTCAAATCTTTGCAATTTTTTAAAAATAGAAAATAAAGCTTATTCTAAAATTTATATGGAAATGTAGAGGACTTGCAAAAGCCAAAACAATTCTGAAAAAGAGGAACAAAATTGGAGGATATCACAACCCAGTTTTAAGATTTAACTCTATTAATCATGATAGCCTGATATAGACATAAAGATAAACAAATAGACCAATGAAACATAATCGAATGGAACAGAATAGAATGCAAAAAGTAACATTCCCATAGAATATTTTACAGGTTGGCTGAAGTTTGGAGTAGTGCCAGGTTCTTCAGGATATATAAGGAAGTGTTTTAGGCTTTTAAGTGTTTTAATTTGTTTTCTAACACAAGGTTATGGTGAATAATTTTAGCTATGCTTAGTTACATTTGGAGTGAGTTACATTTGGAGTTTTCATTTAAATGAATGTTAATACATATGTATCCATATATAAACACATATATGGGGATCTTATTTCTTATTTTTGTCCTGGAAATGAGAATAAACACTATTCTGATTTAGTTCATGTATAATTCCTCTGAAATCTTCCATGGTTTTCTTCAAAATGTCTTCACATTAAAGAAATTCTGTGTTTTCCTTTTGCTGTCAAAAACTAAAACTACTTTAGCATGGACATAATCCCCTGCAAACATTCACGCTTACAATCACATTCACACACACTCTGGTCTTTTCTGACAGCTTGCAAATATCTCTGTTCTCCTTCACATGCAGGCTTCACAGTTACAAAGCTGAAATTTCTTCGGTCACTTCCTCCATGTTTTTATAGCTAAGTTTTTCAAAGGGTTTTAAAAAGGGGCTTAAGCACACCTAAGAAAAATATGTATTTCTTTTCATTACGTGGAAAAAAGCCAAGGCTTTTTAATCCTCATTTACCAAGACATCAGTGCTCTCAAGTGGACCATGTATCAGCAAACTGAAGATGCTCTTGACAGAGATTCACTTTTCTACCTCAAAGAGCCCCTATCATCTTCCCATTTTCTTCTGCCCTCATTGCATGTGGTCATTTGCTATCCATAGAAAGAGCTATTCTGGTATTTCTATTCTATTGGTGAATCTCTGGCACATATCTGGTGTCTGTTAGAACATACGCAATGCAAACCCTGTACCCTTATTCTTTACAAGTCTTGGAGGACATAATATTGAATAAACATTTCCTTCATGCCAGGAACAGTTTGTTCCATTTACTAAATATTTTAGGTTGGGGTTCCCAGAAGCAGACCCAACTCAGGATCGTGTGCAAATGATTTATTGAAGATATGCAAGAGAAATGTGCAAGGGAATGCAGGCTTCAGGGGAGGGCAAGAGTAGAAACCAATCAAGGGTGTGACTCCAAGTAAAGTCCTGAGAGGTTGGTTTCAGCCTGATCCTGAAGGAAAACTTGGGAGTATGGTTTACACTGCAAAGAATTTCGTCCTTGAGCTCAGGGAGGTAGGCTGTTACACTCTCACAGAGTCAATTATTCACAAAGGTTTTACTGAGGAATGAACTCAAGGCGCTTCTGGCTCTTTGAATATGCAGATGATGTGGCTGAAGATGTCCCAGGACAGGGTCTCCCAAAGCAAGCCAAGATGTAGGTCATTAGAAGCAAAAGCACACGGAAGCCAGGAGAGGGACACAGAGAAGCCCTGAAAGGACCCTAGAGTCCTTTGGTCAGAACAGTGCTCCCTGATCTTCACATGTATTCATCACCTGCTCAGTGCTGAGCACTGCACTTGATGTTGGAAACAAAGTAGTGAGCAAAATAGATTCCTTGTCTATTACAGTTAAGTTCAACATGGAGTCGAAATAGAAAACATGGCTCTCAAACCAATACTCACACAAGTGAAGAGAACATTATGAACTGTGAAGCGCTATGAAACAAGTTATCAGAGCATTTTCTACAGGGACTTGATTGAGTCTTGGGTTCAAGAAATGCTTTGCCAAAGAAGCAACTCAGCATGTAATAGTTTGGTTTCCTGGGCATATGAGGAAAACTCATATTGTAGGTATTAGTATCCTTGTTAGGTAAAAAATTTTACACACTAGTAGGTGTCCCGAAGAAGTTCCCATCATCAGGATAAACCTGTGTGAAAAGTCTTTAAACAGTGAATAAATGGGAAGGGGATAACATGAAGGTACTCAGAATGTGTGAACTAGGGAATATTCTACAGT
The DNA here is from genome assembly GCF_000164805.1 of Carlito syrichta. NCBI lineage: Eukaryota > Metazoa > Chordata > Mammalia > Primates > Tarsiidae > Carlito > Carlito syrichta. Next base: position 96,013 of record NW_007244132.1, read on the forward strand.
CCAAACGTTAGATGGGCATCACTACGTAACACAGCCTGGAAAAGAAAGTCAGGCACACAGACACAATCAGGTGGTCAGGCTTTGACAGCAAGGGTGATTTTCTGAATAGGACTAAGGATAGAAATTCCCACATGTTGAGACAACATCGACTTCAAGGCACAAGTATTGGTGGTCAATATTCATTACCTGTCAAGTCCTAACAAATGACTCATGAGTTAGGTGCTAACGTTATCCCCACTTCACAGAAAGAAAAATGGAAAGAGAGAGGTTAAAAAATTTGCCCGAGGTCACACAGATAGATGCAAAGTGGTTAAATGGGACTGAACTGTAAGACTCTCTGACTTCAGAGTTGAGCCACAACTGTAACCCAGGGTCCAAGGTTTTCAGGTACACACTGAAAAAACACCCTCTTGTAACTGTGACACCTTGAGTTCCTGTTGTTTCAGGAAAGCTCCAGAAAGACACCCCGTCCCGGCAAAACAAAAATTAATTGGATCCAGAGATGCCCAAGTTGAAAGTGAACTTTGGTGACTTGCCTCATTAACTAGGGTTGTTATCTAACAATTGGAACCCTAATCACAACCTTAAACTTAACCCTAAAAACTTCATCCAGGGCGGAGCTTATTCAGCATTTTCTATACATGCTGTGTACATAGAAGCATGATCAAGAAATTCACCCTTGCTGCCTTGAAACCAGTTCTACATACGGTGAGTCAGCTAACTAGCCTAATAAAAGCCTTGCTTCTATCTTTGTTCAGGGAGACACTACTTTGGGGAATTATCTTAAATGTCTTTCTTACTTAATGTAAGTAATAAGATCCCCTTGTTAAATCCTCCTGGGTTGTGATCATTGGACTGTCACCTGCCAAGTGGTCAAACCCACTCATTGTGTGGGTAACATGACCAATCTGTTACACTGATGAAAAGTCGCACTGGCTTATGTGAAAACTCTCATTGGAAGGAGAGGTAGAAGACATGATGGGTTAAATTCAGCAGAAGGTTAGCAAATTATCCACCTTAGCTAGAAGACTGGCTAGCTAGCTAAAAAGCCCCTTTTCCAAACAGTGTGGTTCCATTCAAGAGTCTACTGGAGCCCTTGGCTCTCTCAAAATGCTCTCTCTTGCCTTGTGGAAAGTTGTAGCCTCAAACTTAGACTCTATTAGTTCAATGATTTTCATTAGGGAATGTGCAAGGTCAATGCCTGAAGGTAGGTTCCAGAGTGCCACTTGTTTGTGACAGTTGAGGTCACCACAAAGCATGGTTTGCAGAAAACACACTCAATACCTCCCATGGGCAGTTCATAGATGTGAATTTCACATTTTGAATCTATCACCTGAAAGTTACACTGAACTAGTAGATTGGCTGTGTCTTCTCCCACATGGCAACTCTAAGAGATTGGTAGGGACTGCCTGCAGCTCAGTTGCAAATAATCCAGAGCTGTATTCAGGCTCAACAGAGCCTGTGCAAAGCCCCACTGGTGAGTTCTGTGAGTCTGTGAGGTGTCAGAAGGGGGAGAAACATTTCTGCTACACTGGAAACAGTACTTCCCAAACCTACCAAATCGTAAGAATCACATGAGACCTCAGTTAAAAACAGATTCCTGGGGTTAGGACAAAGCTATCAAACTGATCTTGCAAGATAGGAGCCTAGAACTGGCATTTTAAACAACTGCCCAGGTGACTCTTAAATCAGGTTCGTGCAAAAGCAATTGTGGTCTCAGACAGTGAATTTTAAATCATGATAACTAGGTTCAAACATATCTTTATTAATCAAAATAGGAACCACTACAATCAACACATTTTTGCTAATACGAAGGAAGTTTGGTTATTACTGTAGCATAAAATTTCGAGCTTTGGTATAAGATGAACTCTTGGAAAGCACTTTCTGCATCCTGCTGGCTGTGGAAGCATTTTTTTTCCTGCAAAAAGTTGTCGAGATGCTTAAAGAAGTGGTAGTTGGTTAGCAAGAGGTCAGGTGAATATGGCGTATGAGGCAACATTTTGTAGCCCAATTCGTTCAGTTTTTGAAGCATTGGCTGTGTGATGTGTGGTAGGACGTTGTCGTGGAGAAGAATGGCGCCCTTTCTGTAGATGAATGTTGGCTGCAGTCATTGCAGTTTCGGTGCATCTCATCGATTTGCTGAGCATACTTCTCAGTTGTAATGGTTTCCCCAGCTCAGAAAGCTATAGTGGATCAGACTGGCAGCAAGACTACCAAACAGTGACCATGACTTTTTTTTTTGATCCAAGGTTGGCTTTGAGAAGTGCTTTGGAGCGTCTTCTCAGTCCAACCACTGAGTTGGTTGCTGCCGGTTGTTATATAAAATCCACTTTTCGCCACACATCACAATCCGATCAAGAAATGGCTTATTGCTGTTGTATAGAATAAGAGAAGATGTCACTTCAAAATGACAATTTTTAAAATTTTCAGTCAGCTCATGAGGCACTCACTTATTGAGTTTTTTCACCTTTCCAATTTGCTTCAAATACTGAACAACCGTAGAATGGTCGACGTTAAGTTCTTCAGCAACTTCTGATGTAGTTATAAGAGGATTAGCTTCAGTGAATGCTCTCAGTTGGTCATTGTCAACTTCTGATGGTCAACCACTATGTTCCTCATTTTCAAGGCTCTCACCTCCTTTGCAAAACTTCTTTATCCATCACTGCACTGCTATGTTCTTTAGCAGTTCCTGGGCCAAATGTATCATCGATGTTGCAAGTTGTCTCAGCTGTTTTACAATCCATTTTGAACTCAAAAAAGAATATCACTCGAATTTGCTTTTGGTCTAACATTATTTCCATAGTCTAAAATAAATATAAAACAAACAGCAAGTATTAAGTCTTTAGCAAAAAAACAAAAAAACCAAAAAGTACGCACTATGTTGTTATGTATAACAACATAATCACATTTATTTAAGAATGTATTCCAATATCAAACAGCAAATTTCAGCAATGCAAAAACTGCAATTACTTTTGCACTAACCTAATAATTATGGAAGTCGAGGAAACATTGAAATCAGCCATTCTTTATCTGATTACATTCTCAGGTATTATGGGGCCTATTTAAAAAATATTCCATTGTTGAACTTCATTTGAATCTAACAGCTCTTTCTCCAGTCGTATGTATGTATGTGTGTGCAGGCACAAGTGCAGCGTGTGTAACAAGATAGGTTCTCCATTCAGCCAACTCAAGAACTAGTAGTGGGATCTTCTCTTCCATATCACCACCCCTCCTCCAGGATTCAAGAACTCAACCTTCTTTTGAGTGTAGCAGGAGGTTAAAAGTGTCCCGAGTGTTTCACAGTGACTCAGCTAACTCTCAAGTGAGATTCTAGCATTCTTTGGTTGTACAATCCATGATGGAATGTACACAGGAAGCTGCCAAGCTCCCTTTTGTCACCATAGTGAAAGTAGCTACCTCCTCAGCAGGGCTGATGGGGATTCCCAGTTCAAAGATCAGAGGTCTGTAGGAGGTAGGTCAGTACCACGTGGTCCACGGCTCTGACCACAGGTAGCTGTTGGCATGCTCACTCTGTCAAGTACCCTCCTCTCTGCTTGGCTACCCCTGAGGCCCTGACTGGCCTCTTTCAAAGCACTGCCTCATGATCTCTCTATTTTATGGGGATGCCAAAAAAATGCATACACATTTTAAGAGAGGTTATCTTTTGGAAGTTGAAGTGAATTATGGTAGCAATGTGTAGTATGACATTTCGCTCAACTGTGCTTCAGTCATTTTCTTTGACTGCCTGCCTGTGGCATGGTGATGTAAGCATTCATTTGCTTAATGCCATCTTTTGACCGAACGTCATACTTCAAATGTGTATACTTTTTTTGGTGCCCCCTGTATTTCTGTGATAAGTTCCTATCCTCCATTCCTGTCAGGGACTCTTCAGATTTTCCTGTCTTGAAAGGAATAAAAAAGAACAAAACAACAATGGATATTTACTGTTTATTTTCTTCCCTTTCTGCCCTAACGATCCTAGTTGTCCTTTAGGAGAGGTGAAGACCTCTGGCTCTGCCTGATAACTACTCAGGAAGCGCAGGAAAGAAAACAATGACCAAAGTGAGATATTCTGTGGTCTTATCTTGCCAGCTCGATGTCTTCAGTAGAATGCAAGCTCCCTGAGGATGAAATGTTGCCCATTTTGTGTTGTAGCATTTTCAATGCCTGGAACATGGTACAACACAGATTAATAAATATTTGTTGCACTAATGTACAAACAACATGTTCAGTCTTGACTCCTCCTTTTGACATTTGTAGTTTACCCATTATTTTCAAGGCAGAGCTCAAGCCTCACCTCCTCCAAGAAGACTTCCTTGAGTATCCGCACTCTTCTGTGACCCCCATTAGCAATTTTACCAGTATCCCACAACTCCTTGTTTGTTATTTCTATGATTTTTCGATTATTTATTTATTTAAGGCAAATGATGCCACCAAGAACTTTACAATGACTGAAGACTGAAGTGAATTTCATTCAGGCTGTTACTTAGAAATCCCTCAAAGCAAACTGCTGGCATCAATCCAGGGTCTAATTCAAGAAAAGTAAGTTAGGTCAAAACAATGCTCTCTGGGTACACAGCTCTTTGACTCTTTGACTTGTAATTATTCTCTTATTTTCAATATGTGTCATATTTCCCCCTCACTTCCTTCCTGGACAAAGAACTGTGTGTTTTCATCTACAGAGTGACTCGGGGCACGTAGTAAAAGCCCACTGATTAGTTGATTGGTTTTAAAGATACTAGGGCTGTTTTAGAGACTCCAGTAATTTTTAAGCAGACAACTCTTTTGCAAATGTGTCCTTCCTAACCTGCAGGAAGACACTCTTGGCCCTTTGTTGTGGTTTCAGTGTTCTGTGGATAGTACAGTAAAAGAAAATGTGTATTACTACAAACACATACTCTCCGGTCCTTCCTCAGGATATAAATGATCATTAAAGTCTACGAAAATGATTAACTAAACATTAATTTCCATTTGTTCTGAAATTTTGCTTTTAGTAAAGAGAGAATTAAAATTGAAGAATATTTGGGCTTTTCATGTTCTTTTCCTTTTCAAAACTTTGTCTTGGCACATAGCTGCCTTGGCAGTTTTTTGCCAGACACTGAAGGAAGAATATTTTCAGCATAGCATTTGCCTCCATTTCGGCCATGAAAATATGGATATTCAAGAGGAGTCACTGGCAGCAAGACATAAAGCTGAGCAGGTGATTTTTCTTACACAGAAATTTTTAATATGGAAAAATGAAATAATAATATTGATGAGATTTCTACTAAGCTCCAGTGGAAACTATAAAATCTCTTATGAAAAGAAGCAGAAGATAAAGAAAGAAAAATAAGAGAGGGCACCATTAAACAATCAGTGAATCCTGTCCTAACGAAGAACAAGGCTTTGATTCTTTACTCTGAGATCTAGTAATGCTGGCTAGAAACAAAAGACCCAGGTTTGTAAAAGACAAAGCCCAAGAACTTTTTATCACACATCTCTCATCTCGGAATTTTATATTCTTGAACCCCGGTGCTCTTTCCCTGGTAAAGAAAACACATGTATGTTGTTAGTAGTTTCTCTACAATTATAAAGCAATTAGAGTAGTTGAATACTATTGTGATCGAGGCTGTTTAGACGTATACTTTGACAAAGATGAAAAAGGGATCACAGATAGGTGAAGGGCAGTGACTTTTAAGTGTGAGCATTTACTAAAATTTCTGATGGGTTCTTTCAATTTGTTTGCAAGAAGACTATAGTTCTTGGCTTGAAAATAGTTTGGAAGGAAGGGTTATTTTATAAAAATGCCCTAGCCTGAAAACCTTTATATATTTAGTAAACATGTCACTTCAACTGAGCTAAATTTTATAAGTATTTGGATCATCTTGAGCTTCAGAGAATTTCTAGGTGCCTGACCACTGGAAGGAATTGGGTTAGAGTAGGTAGAAAGCACCATGTATGGCAATATGTGCTCTTCATATCGGCACTGACCTTTTGATATTTTTGCGTGTTGGAGATGACAGCCAGATTCTAATTGGATAGTATTTTCCACATCCTCAACTCATCAGCCAACTATCAGAGATAATCCAGGACCATTAGTGCGTGCGCGCGCGCGCGCGCGCACACA
>NW_007244132.1:102138-189280 GCF_000164805.1 Carlito syrichta
TATACATCTTAGAGAGGGAGAAGTTGTTTGTGTGGTTGCGAGCGCTCGTGCATGCGTGGATGGGCGCGCGCGCGCGCGCGCGCACGCACACACACACACACACACACACACACACACACACACACACACACACAGCACAATTATCTTTTGGATAAACTGAGTAAAGTGAAAAATGGACTTTGCAAACCATAGGCAAAGAAATCTTTCATTAGACCTAGAATTGCAGGAAAATTTACAGATTACATTCTGTAGAAAGAATTCCATGCTTTGCTTCACAGAAAACAAAATTAAATCAAATCAGTGTAATAATTTTTCTGATTTCTAGTGAGAGATATATCTGAGAAAAAGAAAAGGAAAAAAAATACCGTCAAATCAATTCAAAGTAAAGTCATAATATAAATAAATTCTAGTTTACTTACTATATTACAGACCAGGCACACACACATAAAAAAGTAAGATGATCGGAAGAAAAAGTTAAAAGCAGATTTCTCATATTTTTATCTTTAAAATAAAAATATGATGCCGACAATGAAAATAAACACTGTGTTTTTACTCGGCCACCAGGACTAGAGCATTGGAGCCTATGTGGGAAATGACAGAAAATCAAGGAGTAGGTTTACCGGGCATTGGGTCATGGCCCTAAAAGATACTTCTTAATTGTGTCCTGTTCCTTATCCCTATTTTTATTTGATATTCATCTTCACGAATTTCTTTGTCATAGCAGAGAAACAAAGGCAATTTTTGTGGTGCTTGAGTTAACTTACAAGTTTGGCTTCTGTGACAAAGATCCAAAAGTAACAGTGACTTAAACAGGCTAGAAGTCAAATTTTCGTTCATGTAATAGTTTGAACATAGGGGACATAGAGGACATATCTGGGACCCAGAGTCATCATTTTTTTTGTTCTGCCATCTTCAACTGTCATCTTCCATTTGAGTTCTCAAATATCTATTCTCGCTCCTACCTTCCTGTCCTCTTTCTGACCAGCCAGAAGGGGGGTAGGATGAGAAAAAAACCTTCTCTTTTCTTTTCAGAATCTTTATATGTCATTTTGATTTATGTTCATTTGGTCCCAACCTGGCCACATGACCACACTCAGTGGAAAAAGAAGCTGGAAAATGCAGTCTTTTAATGGGAAGCTATAGGTCTATGGTAAAACTTAGTGGTCTACTCTGAATTTTGATTTCTAATCCTCTTGTGGGCTTTGGCATTTAACCTGGCTGTCAGGGCTTTTATTATTTTAGAGACAAACCTTACTTCAGAAACTACTCTACCTGCTGTGGTAACATTTCAAGATACTTTCCATCTATACTTTCCATTTATTAATCACTCACAGCTACTACCTTACACCAATAGTAGTATCTTCCCAATCTTGCTAATTCCTCCTGAATGAATATTCCTGAATAAGCTAAAATTTTATGCCGCATTTGCTTTTTATAACATTTAGCACAATACTCAAGTCCCACTAAACAATGCCTTTTAGAGACTTGAATTATTGGATTTGCTATTTGAGTGTGTGTGTGAGTGAGTACATATGAATAAAAGCTTTGGTTTTGGTGGAAGGGAGATGAACATTGTAATTTAAAAGAAGATTAGAGAAGCAGAATAAAATTTTTGAAGTATTTGAGGGCATCACAGAGAAGATGACTCAGGGAAAAATATTGGAGTTATATTCCTAGAGAAGAATGAAGCTAGGAAGAAGCATTTGGATTCACTTTGCTGCTAAGAGCACTTGTAGATTCTAATCTTTCTTCAGACTCACGGGTGTGCTCCCTTTGTGATAATTCATCAAACTATAAAGTTAGAATGTGTATAATTTCAATATGTGTGTTATAATTAAATAAAAAGTTTAAAAAGACGTGTTTCAAATGAAAAAAATTCTATAGAAAATAATATAGAAAACACATCTAAACCCAAGATTAAATGGATTCTGTCATTTAAAAAAATACATCATATTTCTCTACATATATTTTTATAATAAATAATATATTTTAGCTACGGGCAGAGTTCTATCCTCTTCCAGGTAGCCCCTTTCCTTAGGAAACCATATAGTGATGTTGGTGCACCATTCCTGTGCATGGATTTGTATTTTTGCTAACTTTCATAAAGAATTTGGGCTAGTATTTTGGATTCTCAGTTTTAAACAGGATATCACATGTATCTTTTGCAATTTTTATTTATCACTCATTATGTTTTTCATATCCACCCAAGTTGAGATATAAATATATATATAGCACGTTTATTAATTGAATTTTAATATATAACTTCAATCTGTGGGCAAGCCAATATATTCATTCTCTTCCTGAAGGAAAACTAGATGGTCTCTGCACTTTTGCTAGTAAAAGCACCACTGCAGTGATATCACTATTCATACCACTGTCCACATTTGAGAACTCCCCTAGAGCAGACATCTAGAAAGGAAAGACAGTGACCTGGGACATACATATCTTCAACCTAACTGTGTATTGTCATATGACCATCCTGAATGATTGTAATAATTACCTTTCCACAATGTAAAAGAGTTTCCATTTCTCTACGTTCTTTCCAGTATTTGGTGTTAGTTATCAGGGTAATCATTACTTTATGTTTTGGAGGAGTTTGGGAAGGTATCTCAATATGGTTTTAATTAATATTTCCTAATTATGTTTGGAGTTGAACATGAGCTCACTGGCCATTATCGACTTTTTTCCTCTGTGAATTGCATGATAAACTGAACATTTTTCTATTGGATTGATTGCATTTTTCTTACTGATGTTTAGAAGATTTCAACGCATGTTTTAGCACTTTATTCTTTGATAAATAAGTTGTACATATTTTCTTTCAATGTGTGACAAGATTTTTGAAGTAAAAAAGTTTTCATTCTTATTAAAAGAAGCTTTTTATTTAATATTAGTAATAATGTCAGATTGTCATTTTTACATTTTATTTATGCTTTTCTCTATCTTAATTTAGAAATAATTCTTTGTTCCAATGAAATTATTTTTTCTTCTAATAACTAAAAGTTTTGCTTTTTAATTTAAGTCTCCAATTCATCTGGAGTTAATGTTTGTATATGATACGTACCTATGTAATTTAGTGTTGTATATATAGCCCCGCATCAGTTACAAAAGATACCATCTTTTCCCCAGTTAATTGAAATGCCATCTCTGTTAATTATGCCTAATTCCTATACATGAACATGTCTTTTTAGGATGTACACCATATTTATCCCTGCATGAATGTCCAAGTTTCCATCTGGTATCATTTCTCACACCTGAAAGACTTCCTTTAATGTTTTTTGTAATAAAGTTATGTTAGTGATGAATTCTCTAAGCTTTTGTTTACATGAAAATGTCTTTATTTGCCTTCATTGTAAATAAAATTTCTATATAGAAACTCCTAGGTTGACAGTTTGTTACTGTTTTTTCTTTCAGCATTTCAATATATTCCTTCATTATCTTATGGCTGCATTCTTTCAGTGAGATGTTAGTAGATATTTTATTTGCATTTTTTTCTATTTTTATTTAGATTCAGGGGGCACATATGCATATTTGTTACATGGACATATTTTGTAGAGGTGGGGATTGGGTCTCAGGTGGCCCATTCCTCAGATAGTGAACATTGTACCCAATAGGTAATTTCTGGACCCTAAACTTTCTTCTCACCTCCCCCCTTTTTGGTATCCCCCAATGTCTACGATTTCCATCTTTGTGACCATTTAGCTCCTGCGTCTCAGTGAAAATATGCAGTGTTTGGTTTTCTGTTTCTGAGTGAGTTCACTTAAGGTGATGATTTCCAGGTCCATCCATGTTGCTACAAAGGCCATGATTTCGTTTTTCTTATGTCTGCATAGTATTCCATGGTATGTATGATACATATATATGTAATCTCACATTTTTCTTTATCCAGTCATTTGTTGGTAGACAATGAGGTTAGTGCCATGATTTTGCTCTTGTAAATAGTGCTTTTGGAACATATGAGTAAAAGTATCATTTTTATATATTGATTTATTTTCCTTTGGGTAGATCCCAAGCAATGGTTTGCTGGGACAGATGGTAACTCAGTTTTTAGTTCTTTAAGAAACCTTGAAAATGTTTCGAGGAGGCTTCCGGGCAAGACGGTGACGGAACAGGTTGGACTGTGAGAGTCTCCACAAAAGCAAGTGTCCATAAAGACTCTGCATGAGTGGTTGTGTGCCTGTGGGTGAGTGAAAGTTCATCTGAGGGGAGACTTGGGTTCACATACCTGGGGCTTTCCTCCAGAAGTGACTGCAACTCACCACTGCTTGAGATTGGAGACCTGAGCGTGTAGGATCATCTGCCATTCTTAAGGCTCTCTTGAGAAGAGACAGCAGCGAAGAGCTGCCCCTCACCACCTGGCACCCAGTCCATGCCATCACCTGCAGCAGCAGACCAGGCACAAGCAAGAGTAACTGTGGAGAAGTCAGGTCGTGGAAATCTGGAATAAAGCTCCAACGTCAGTGAGGAGACACCCACAGGCGCCATTGTCTCAGTCCCGGGACTTGGCCTGCCCAGCCTCCATTTTGGGACTCAGAGAGACAGACACCCCTCTCCCATGCTGGAACAGGCACAGACATGTCAGATCTGCGTGGGAGACTTAACAGCAGCAGCAGCAAGTAGGGAGATTCCAGATCTGATCCATCCTCCTCCCACAGTGTTTGGTGGGGCATCTGATCCATGCTGAGAGCAACCCTATCAGCTTGCACTGAGAGCAGAGGGGAGGCCCTGGAGACCAGAGCCACTCCCTAAGACAGATGTCTGAAAGGAACCTGGAGTTACAGAAACGGCCACAGAGTGAGTTTTTTTATTCTTCTTGTTTGTTTTTTGTTTTAGCTTTAGCTTTTTTCTTCTCTCTTTCTTTCTGTTTTTGTTTACTCTTTTTGTACTTGCTTTGTTTCTGTTATTTTAATGTGTTTTTTTTTAAGATTTTTTGTTTATGTATTGATATTTTTGAGAGACAGTACACCAAAGGGGGGGGTTGTTTTTCGGTATGATTGTCTGTATACTTTTGTCGTTTTTGTTTTTTCTTTCTTTGTTTGTCTCTTTGTTTATTTGTTAGTTGGTATGCCTGTCTGTTTTTCCGCTTCTTCTCTCTCTCCACCTTAATTTTATCTTGCTATTTCCTTTTTCTTTTCTTTTCCCTTTTCTTATCTCATTTTGCTTTCAGGGGGCAAACAGACACCCCCACTGCATGGACAGATTGTAAGACAGTGGGAAGTTGGTTTCACACACCTATCAAGTGGATGCTGGGGTCTGAAGATAGCTTCTGAATCACAGCTGCCTCCCTTAATTAAGTCTCAGAATTGCAAAAAGCACAGGCCCCCACACCCAGTCCAGCTTCAGAATTGAACAAAACCAGAGGAACTACATGAGGAAGAATAAAATAAAAGCTATCTCCCCTATCACTGAACAATGGAATTAAAGAAGAGATAAAAATAAAAGGGGAGGAGGAAAACCTACACAGATGAAGAAAAACCAAAGGAAGAATCTGAGTCTCATACAGAACCCTGGTAGGTCAGCCACTGAGAATACAGACTTCAGAATTCAAACAATGAGGAGACCCCAGAATGACTGGTCTCAAACCACAAACTCAAATATCAAGACATTAATAGAGACAACAAATACAAATGAGGAGCGACAAGAGGAAGTGATGGAGTTGATAACCGAGATAACAGTAATAAAGAATACAGTGAATGAAATAAACAATAAACTGATAAGCATGGAAAGCAGAATTAACCAAGCAGAAGAATTTCAGAGCTTGAGGACCAAAATATTGAACAGACCCAGACTGTTGAAAACATAGAAAAGAAGCTTAAAAAGACAGAACAAAACATCCAAGAAATGAGTGATTATTTCAAAATACCAAATCTAAAATTAATTAGAATCTCTGAGGCAGATAGAGTGACAGAGATCACCCTGGAACAAACATTTGATGAAATTATCCAAGAAAACTTCTCTCATCTCAATAGTGACATGACCATTCAAACTCAAGAGATTCAGAGAACCCCTGCAAGACAACAAATGAGAAGAAAAACACCTATACACATAGTAATTCACCTATACAAAGTAGGTATAAAAGAAAAAATCCTGAGGCAGCAAGAGAGAAAGGTCAGACTGCTTACTGGGGAAGACCAATTAGAATAACTAGCAGACTTATCTACAAAAACACTTCAGGCTAGGAGATCTTGGAACCCAGATCTTCAAAGTTCTCAAAGATAAACAATTTCAACAAGGAATTATCTACAGAGCTAAGTTTCATCAGTGATGAAGAATTAAAATCTTTCCCAGACATTCAATCCCTAAGAGTTTATGCCTCCTCCAGAACAGTTCTACAAGATACACTTAATAAAGTATTAAACAGAAGAAAGGAAAAAAAGAATGACAATGCGCTTCCCAAGAATGCAGGAAAAGGAAAACACACCTGAATCAATCCAAAAATCAAAAGAAAGACAACAAACAAAACAATAGCAACAAAAACAAACTCTATAATCTTATGACAGGGATAAGCTCTCACACCTCAATAATTAGCCTGAATGTGAATGGACTAAGTGCATCACTTACAGGACATAGAATGGCAAATTGGATAAAATATCATGAGGCTACAATATATTGTCTCCAAGAGACTCATCTCACCAAAAAGACACTTACAGACTCAAAGTAAGAGGATGGAAAATAGAATTTCAGGTGAGCAGAACACAAAAGAAAGTAGGAATCATGATCTTAATATCAGACAAAATACCCTTTAAGCTATCAAAAAATTTTTAAAAATACAGAAAATAACCACATAATGATAGAAATTCAATCTATCAACAAGAAATATGCATCTACACATATATGCACCCAACATAGGAGCACCTACTTTCATAAAGCAGCTTCTAGGTAAACCAAAAAAAGATATTGACTCTCACGGTATCATAGCTGGGGACTTAAACACCTCACTAAAATCCTGGACAGATAATCAAAACAAAAAGTCAACAAGGAGATCTGGAACCTCAATGTAGGGCTTGACCAAACGGACTTAATTGATACAGAACACTCCACCCAATAACCATGGAATCTACATTCTACTCAACATCACATGGAACATACTCCAAGTATGAGCACATCCTTGGCCATAAACAAGCATAAACAAATTCCATAAGATTGAAATACTGCCACGTGTCTTCTCAGACCACAGTGGAATAAAAATAAATATCAATAAAGTTCCCCTAAAATCCACAAAGACATGGACACTAAATAACATGATACTAAATAACTCCTGGGTCAACACAGATACAAAACAGAGATTAAAAGATACCTGGAAACAAATGAAAATTTAAAAATATCTTACCAAAATCTCTGGGATGCCATGGAAACAGTCATATAGGGAAATCATATCTCTACAAACACACATGAAGAAAATGAAAAGATCACAAGTTAACAGCCTAGCAAATCATGTATGGAAGTTGGAAAAGCAAGACCACCAAAACCCTAGCTTCAGCAGAAGAATACAGATTACCAAAGTAAAAGCCCAAATTAGGGACATAGAAGACAAAAATATAATGCAAAAAAAATCAATGAAACCAAAGCTGGTTTTTTGAAAGGATAAATAAGATTGATGGACCCCTAACTAGACTGATCAAGAAAAAGAGAGAAGAAACCCAAATAAACACAATCAGAAATGCAAAAGATGAAATCAAAACTGACCCCAAAGAAATACAAAATATTATCAGAGATTATTACATACATCTGTATGGAAACAAACTCAAAAACCAAAATGAAATGGAGAACTTTCTTACATCACACAACCTATGCAGGTTGAAACAAGAAGAAATCAAGACCCTAAATAGACCAATAACAACCCAGGGAATCGATTATGTCATAAGAAAACTACCTATGAAAAGAAAGCCCTGGACCAGATGGCTTTCCAGCAGAATACTACAAAACATACAAGGAGTAGCTGATACCAATCCTATTGAAAGTGTTCCAGGCAATCAAGAAAGATGGAACACTCCCCAAATCATTTTATGAAGCTAACATTACATTGATACCCAAACCAGGTAACGATCCAACAAAGAAAGAGAACTGCAGGCCAATATCCTTTATGAACATAGATGCTAAAATCCTCAATAAGATTCTTAGAAAACCGGATCCAATAACACTTCTCAAAAGGCATCCACCATGACCAAGTAGGCTTCATCCCAGGATGCAGGGCTGGTTTAACCTTCACAAGACCATAAATGTAATTAAATACATCATCAGATGTAAAGACAAAAACAACATGATTATATCATCAGATGTGGGAAAAGCTTTTGATAAAGTCCCCCACCTCTTCTTGATAAAAACCCTCAAACATTTAGTCATAGATGGAACATACCTCAAAATATTAAGAGCCATCTATGAGAAACCCACAGCCAACACACTGCTAAACAAACAGAAATTGGAACCATTTGCCCTGAAAACTGGAACAGACAAAGATGACCACTCTCACCCCTCCTGTTCAACATAGCGTTGAACATTGTAGCTAGAGCAATTAAACAAAAGAAGAAAATCAGGGGTATCCAAATAGGAAAAGAAGAAGTTATCTCTCTTTGTAGACAACATGATTCTATACCTCAAAAACCTAAGAGAATCTATCAAAAACCTCCTTGCACTGATAAAGGACTTTGGCAAAGTCTCAGGGTATAAAATAAATGTGCAAAAGTGAGTCGCATTCCTATACACCAACAATAAATAAACAGAAACCCAAATAAAAAGCACAATCCATTCACAATAGCCACCAAAAAAAAAAAAAAAAAAAAAAGAAAGAAATATCTTGGCATCTTCCTAACCAGAGAAGTGTAAGACCTTTACAATGAAAACTTCAAAACACTGCTCAAAGAAATCAAAAATACCACAAACAAATGGAAAAATATTCCATGCTCATGGATTGGAAGAATCAACATTTTTAAGATGTCCAACCTATCCAAGGCAATCTACAGATTTAATGCAATATGCATTAAATTACCAGCAGCATTCTTCTCAGACCTGGAAACGATAATATAGGAATTCATATGAAAACATAAATGACCATGAATAGCCAAAGCAATCCTCAGCCAAAAAAAAGAAAAAAGTTCCAAAAAACAAAACAGGAGACATCACATGCCCAGACTTTAATCTTTATTAAAAAGCTACAATAATCAAAACAACCTGGTATTGGTGCAAGAGCAGGCATATAGACCAAAGGAACAGGATAGAGATTCCATAAGCAAAACATCAGTTTCTCAATCAACTCATCTTTGACAAATCCTCCGCCAGCAACTATTGGGGAGAGGAGAACCTATTCAGTAAATGGTGCTGGAAAAACAGGCTGAACACATGCAGAAGTTTAAAACAAAACCCCTACCTATCACCATACACAAAAGTCAACTCTAAATGGATCAAAGACTTAAATGTAAAACTTCAAACTATAAGAACCTTAGAAAATTCAGGAGACACCCTTATGGAAATTGGAACTGGCCCACGTCATAAGAGATAAGATAGATAAAACAGATGAGCTTCTGAAAAGCCAAAGAAACCATTGAGAGAGCTGGGAGACAGCCCACAGTCTGTGAAAAAATATTTACCAACTGCATATCTGACAAAGGCTTAACATCTAGGATCTACAAGGAACTCAAATGTGCTGAAAAGAAAAAAACAAAGAGCCCCATTACAAAGTGGGCAAAACATATGAGTAGACACTTCTCAAAAGAAGACATACAAGCAACTAATGGATACATTAAAAAATGCTCAGCTTCACTAGTCATCAAAGTCATGCAAATTAAAACTACACGAGATACCACCTAACTCAAGTCAGGATGGTCATCATCAATAACTCAAAAAACAACAGGTGCTGGAGAGGATGTGGTAAAAAGGGAACACTTCTATATTGTTGGTGGGAGTGTAAACTACTACAGCCCCTGTGGAAAACAGTGTGGTGATTCCTAAATGATCTAAAAATCGACTTCCCATATGACCCTACAATCCCCCCCCTAGGAATATACCTGGAGGAACTCAAATCACTCCATGAAAAGAATACCTGCACACCCATGTTTGTTGCAGCATTATTCACAACAGCAAAAACATGGAACTAACTGTGCTGCCCATTGAAAGAGGACTGGACAAAAAAAAGTGGTACATATACACAATGGAAAATTACACAGCCATAAAGAAGGACAAAATTATGAACTTCGCAGCAACTTGGCTGGACTTAGAGGCTATAATACTGAGTGATTTATCACAGAAACAAAGAACCAAGTATCACTAATAAGGGGACCTTGAATAGTTATCATAATACTAAAAAAAAGGGATTGGCAGCAGTGGGAAACCACCAGGGGAGGGGGCACACCTCATCAACAAGAGTACCTGCATAATGAACATTTGTATACCTAACCCTGCATTGTAGCCCACATATTTAAAATAAGAAATTAAAAAAAAAAATCTTAATACTGTTTTCTTTAGTGGTTGAACTGGTTTCAATCCCATCAACAGTGAATGAGCATTTCCTTTTCTCTGCAACTGCACCATCATCTTTTGATCTTTCATTTCTAATTATACCATTCTGACTGATGTGAGGTGCTATCTCATGGTGTTTTTAATTTGCATTTCGGTGATTATTAGCAACTTTGAGCATTTAAAAAATGTTTGTTGGCTGTTTGTGTGTCTTCTATTGAGAAATGTCTATTCATATCTTTTGCCCACTTTTTGATTGGGTTTTTTTGTTTTTGTTTTTGTTGGGGTTTTTTGGTGTGTGTTGAATTGTTTGAGATTCTTGTAGATTCTGGATATTAGCCCTTTGTCTGAGATGTAAATTGTAAATATTTTCTTCCATTCTGTAGGTTTTCTCTTCTCTCTGTTGATTGTTTCTTTTGCCGTGCGGGGTCTTTTTAGTTTAATTAAGTCCCATTTGTCTATTTTAGTTTTTGTTGCAATTGCTTTTGAGACCTTTGTCATAAATTCTTTTCCTAGGCCAATGTACAGAAATCCTAGGTTTTCTTCTAGGGCTTTTACAGTTTCAGGTCTTATATTTAGGTCTTCAATCCTAATCCATCTTGAGTTAATTTTTGTACATGATAAGAGACAGGAGTCTAGTTTCATTCGTCTGCATATTGCTAGCCAATTTTCCCAGTACTGTTTATTGAATAGAGTGTCCTTTCCCCATTATTTATTTTTGTCAGCTTTGTAATTTTATTTCTGCTTTATTTATTCTGTTCCATTGGTCTGTCTATTATTGTACCAATATCATGCTGTCTTAGTTACCATAGCCTTATAGTATAGTTTGAAGTCAGGCAGTGTGTTGCCTGCACAATTGTTCCTTTTGCTTAGAATTACTTTGGCTATTTGGGTTCTTTTTTGGTTCCACATAAACATTAAGATTTTTTTCTATTCTGTGAAGAAGGAAGTTGGCATTTTGACTGGGATTGCATTAAATCTGTAAATGCTTTTGACAGTATGGTCATTTTAACAATAGTGATTCTTCTAATCCATGAACATGGGATGTTCTTCCTTTAGTTTGTGTTGTCTACAATTTCTTTTACCAGTGTTTTGTAGCTCTCCTTGTGGAAATCTTTCACTTGTTTAGTTAGGTGCATTCCTAGATATTTTATATTTTTTGTGGCTAGTGTGAATGAAATTGAGCTCTTGATTTGATTCTCAGCTTAAGCATTGTTAGTGGATATTTCAGAAAGTATCTTCCTCTTCCATTTTTTTTTTTTTTAACTTTGGCTACCATTTCCATTTTTTATTTAACTTTACATTTCAGTCACTTGATTATGATGTGTCCAGATGTGGTTTTCTTTGTGTTTATTCTGCTTAAAATAGAGAAAAACCTGTTCAAGTTTTCTTAGTGTTTATTCCACTTTATAAAAGGTTTATAAAACCTTTGGAAATAAGGATTTATAATTTTCATCAAATCTGGAAAAGTTTTAGTAATTATTTCTTTGAAATTTTGTTGCTTGTTTTGTTTTTGCTTTGTTTTGTTTTGAGTCAGGGTCTCACTCTGCTGCCTGGGCTGGAGTGTAGGGGCACAATCATGGCTTACCACAGCCTCAACCTCTTGGGTTCAGGTGATCTTTTCACCTCAGCCTTACGCGTAGCTGAGATACAAGTGTGCACCACCACACTTGGCTAATTTTTATTATTATTTTTTTAGAGATGAGGTCTTGCTATGTTGCCCAGGCTGGGCTCAAACTCTTGGGCTCAAGCAACCCTTCTCCCTTGGCCTTCCAAAGTGCTGGGATTGCAGGCATGAGCCACCATGCCATACCCTAATGTTTTCTTTTCTGCCCCAAGCTCTCTCCTTTCCTTCTGAGTCTCAAGTGATACATACATATGTTAGTTGCTGTCCTGTGTTTATAGCTTTGCTTCTTGTCCCATAAGGCTCTATTTGCTTATTTTTTGTTCCCTTCTCCCCCTGCCACCCTGTGTATCTAAGTTTGGATAGTTCTTTTTTTTTAAACCTACTTTTTAGATTCCCGAATCTTTGCTTCTGTAGTTTCAAAACTACTTTTTAAGTTTATCTAGTGATTTTTTTGAAATGCTAGACATTGTGTTATTTTAGTGTCAGAATTTCTGTGTGGAGCTTTAATGTTATTTCTGTTGAGACTGCCCACCCATCTACTCATCCTGTTGAGCTTTTGCTCTAAGCCCTTAAACATATTTCTAGTATCTGTTTAAAAGTTTTTTGTGTTAATTCTAACATCTGTCTCATCGCTGGCTGTTTTTACTGTTTTCTCTTCTAGTTTGGGTAACAGTTTCTCACTTCTTTATATGTTTAGCAATTATTTATTGTATGTTCAACTTCATGAATATTGTATTTTTGAGAGTTTGGTGTATAAAGTCTTCTATTCAAGAATATGATTTTATGCTTAGTACTATCTTAGGATAAGCCTAGAATAGTTGTCACTGGAGTCAGAGTAGCTCTACTCCTAAGGTGCAGTATTTCTGGGATTTCAATTGAGGATCTAGGTTGTTTCTGAGGTCTCTCCACTCTGGTTTGCTTCTCAGGACTGCATAACTCTTGGAAACTCTGTTTTGCTCACAGTGACCCAGAAGCTGTTCTTTGCCAGCCTTCCAAAGTTTTGCTTTGTATATGCACAGCTTAATATTTAACCAAAGAATCCGAAGATCCTTTCCGGTCATTTCTGAGATTCTTTGTGCAGTTCTCCCCTGGTGCTTTGCTTCCACAAATCCTAACCTCCTCAGCAACCTCAAGCTCCAATCTCTGCATTTTCCTTCCAGGAAGACCATTATTCTCTGGGAGGTTCCTGTTTCCCTGTGTCACAGTTTTTTCTCCCTCAAGGACAAACTAGGTCAGTGTGGGGTTCACTTTGCATGTCCCTTCTCTTGAGGATCAGAACCCTGTGCTGCCAATTGTCTGATACCCAAGAAGAGGTTTTCTTTGTATATTTTGTTTTATAAGTATTTACAATGAAAAGATAAATGTGATTCTCATCACTGTATTAGAGGCAAAAACAGAGGTTTCTGTTTCTGAATTTTAGGTCTTTATTAAGCCCTAATTTCTGACTTATCATTTATTCTCAATATTGTACTATTTGCCATCTTTTCTTTTTTCTTAGATAATCAAATTAGGGTTGTCTGCTTTTCTAGTATATATTGTTTCTTTTCTTCTATATTCATAGACATTATTAAGTTATTTTTTAATCGTTTGAGTCTTATGCCTATCTCATTAATTTTCAATATGTTTTTCTCTTCTAATATGTTCATTTAAACTATAAATTTCCCTCTAAGCTCCACTGTTACTTAATCACAAAGTTTTGATATGTAGTATTTCAATTATTTATCTTTCCTAATTATTTTTAAATGCGGGCTTTTCCCCTTTTTATGCCATATACATAAATACCATGAAATTTACCATTTTAACAATTTTAAGTGTACTATTCAATCACATGAAGTTCATTCAGTGTTGCACAATGATCACCAATATCCATTACCAGTACTGTTTTAATATCCTAGGCAGAAACCCTGTACTATTAAAACAGTTCCCATTCTCCCTTCCTCTCAGTCCCTAGTATCTTCTATTCTATTTTCTATCTTTTAAAGTTGCCGTCAATTGTGACTTTGATTTTTTTTCTTTGTTCTGTGAATTGTTAATAAATATGTACATATGTGTGTATGGTTTAATTTACAAGTATATGCATTTTTATATTCTTATTTTTTTTACTTTATTGCTATAGCAGATTTTTTTTCGTGACCTATCAATAGTCCTCAGGCCAGATTATTTTATTGTGATCAAGTAAACTTTCATCTGCTATCACTTGATTCTTTAAGCCAAAGAGATTTTTCTGGAGCCATTGACGTGTGTTCTACCCAAATACGAAAGGACGGAAGTGCTGGGGGATTAGTCTATCCTAGGAATGACGCCTAGCCAATGACTGATAGAACTTTGTGCATAGACACCTCAGTGCTCTTATTTCTTGGATTTGATAATTTTGAAACACATTTACCATTTACTTGAATTTCTCTATTGATTTAACTCCAATTGCCCACTTTGGTAGCTGGCTTAACAGTATACCCCTTATTGGCTGACATTCCTTTCCCACGTCACCTCACTCCCCTTCTAATGTTCATAGATTTGGGAAAAATAAGTCATCTTCAGTCAAATCCTTGTCTCTCAGTGTGCCTCTGGAGAACTTGACCCAAGACCATTACACTGGACAAAGTGTTCTATGTCTCTGTTCTTTGATGTTTGACAATTGCCTTATATCCTGGTGCACAGGCAAATTCTTTAAATGCTCCGTGTGAGCATTAAATGAATGTTTATGTTCTAATTCTTGATGCAGGGGATCCATACATTTTTATTATATAAAGCTTTTTTGTAATTCAGATATTGTAGAGTTTTGCTTGCATGTATGCTCATATCTTCAGAAAGATGTATTTTAATTCAAATATAATGGATATTACAAATATTCTCTTAAGTTTCTATTACTTTTAACTTTATATATTTGGAATCTATGTTATTATCTACATACAGATTTGGAAAATTTACATAATCCTTATTGGTTCTTTTAGCACTAGGCAGTGACACTTTTTAGCTTTAATTTTTCTTTTTAAATTTTGCTTTGCAGATTATCAATAAAGCAGTCCTTATTATGTATAATTTAAACCCATTGTATTTTTCTGCCCCTTTATCTAAACCTTCCTGTGTCTTCTTTTTTATAGGTATACATTGGAACATGGGTGTTGAGTGCCTTCTCAGTTCCGTTTAACTTCCTTGTTTTACCCCTCTTGGTTGTCCTCCCACCTACAGTTTCATTGTTTCTCTAGTTTTGGCCTGAGTAAAGCTATACATCATAGGATAGGGAACCTGGCTTCCTTAGGAACCACTGAGGGCCCAAATGATATAATTTGCACATGTGGAGAAATTAGCTCCCAATGAAATGAGCCATTGCGAGTAGAGAATTAGGAGAAAAGGAGAAGTCAGGCAAATTCTCTTCTTTTCTGTTCTATTAATTACTCAAAGGTACAAGTTCTCCCTCATACCATTCTGGAGAAAAGACTTGTACCAACTCAACATGATGCCAAGAAACCTGCTAAGTCTGTTTGACCTTGTTGGAAAGAGGCTGTCAGTGTAGGAACAACTTGCATTGCTTTGCTTTTCATTATTCTTTGACCCATTTCTTTCTTTTAAAAAAGTAATAATTTGCTTTAGAACAGTTTAGATTTACAGAAAAATTGCAAAGGGAGTACAGAGTTCTCATATAGCCCATGCTAGTTTTTCCTGTTGTTAACGTCTTCCATTACTATGGTACACCTGTTATCATTAACAAATGAATATTGAGATGTTATTAATAAATAAAGTCCATATTTTATTCACATTTCCTTAGTTTTACCTAATATCCTTTTTCTGCTCAGGATCTTATCTAGGATACCACATTGCATTTGATGCTCATGTTTCCCTAGGCTCCTCTTAACTGAAAATTGCTTAGACTTTCCTTGTTTTGATTACTGACAGTTTTGAGGAACACTGGTGAGGTGATTTGTAGAATCTTCCTCAGTAGGGATTTGTCTGGTGTTTTTCCCATGATATGATTAGAATTATGTTTTTTTGTGTGTGTGGGGGGAAGCATCACAGATTGTCATTTTCATCACATGTACATATGATCAGCATCATTGATCATTGTTTATGTTAATCTTGATCACTTGGTTGAGGGAGTGTCTGTCAACTTTCTCCATTGTGAAGTTACTCTCCTTCCCCTTTCTATACTGAAATTTTTAGAAGAAAGTCACCACACAACGCCCACACTTCAAGAGAAGGGAATAGTGGGCAGCCACTACTCCTTGAGGACAAATTATCTACATAAATTATTTGAAATTCTTCTGTCTGAGGTATTTATCTTTTCTTTCCTATTTATTTATCAATCACTTATTTATGTTAGTACGAAATCAAATATTTTATTTTATACTTTGAATTATAATTCGATATTTCTTTATTTTTTGCTCAGTTTTTTTTTTTCAGTTTGACCATTGGGAGTTCTTTCAGTTGTTACCTGTATCCCTTTGACATACCCTATAGTTTTTTCTTTGGAGTATTTCCTTACTTTCTGACACAACAAGATGTTTCAGGCTCATCTTGTATATTTCCTGCTCTTATCCTAGAATCAGTCATTTCTCCAAGGATGCCTGGTTCCTTTTATTAGAGAATATTGGCTCCCATTATCCATTATCCAAGATACACGTATACCAGTGTCAGAACTGTTAATTCATTTCCCCATTGAAAACAATTTTATCAACTAGAGCACAGTCCTCTTGCTTTTCGTTTTGCACTAACCAATCGTTTTCAAAGTTATTTAGATTTGCTCCTTCTTCTCCCATAACTATCAGTGAAGTTGCTGCATATATTTATAATATTGTTAGATTACTATGTTGCATTATGAATTTCATCCTCAAATATTCTGTTCCTTTATGTAATTTTTCTAAAGTTTGCATACATGAAAGTTTACTCTCTGTGCTGTGAAGTTCTATGAGTCTAGACAAATGCATAGCATATGGATCTGTCATTACAGTATCATATAGAATAGTTTGACCATCTAAAAGGTATCCCCCGTGTCTCACTCATTATATACTGCCTCTACCTGAATTTCCAGTGGCCATTGATCATTTTATTGTCCGCATAGTTTTGTCTTTTCCAGAATGACACATAATTGGATGTATGTAGCCTTTCAAAACTGGCTTCTTTCATTTAGCAACGTGATTTTAAGGTCCTATATCTTTCAGTGACTTGATAGCTCTTTTCTTTCTTTCTTTCTTTTCTCTTTTTTCATAATAATAGTTTGTTGTACATACATACCATAGTTTATTTATCCATTCACCAATTGAAGAACATCTTGGTTACTTACAGTTTGGGGGAATTATGAATAAAGCTACTGTAAACACTTGTGTGTAGGTTTTGCATGAACATAAGTTTTCAGATCAGTTGGATGAATACCTAGGAGCACAACTGTTGAATTCCATGGTAAAACTATTTTTAGTTTTGTCAGAATCTGCCAAACTGTCTCCCAAAGTGGCTGTACATTTGCATTTCCACCAGCAATGAATGAGAATTCCTGTTGCTCTGAATTTTCTCTGACAATTAGTATTGCCAACTTTTTCTTTTCTTTTTTTTCCGAGTCATTCTAATAGGTATGTATTGTATCTCATTGATGTTTTATTTTGCAATTCCCTACTGACAGATGACACTGAGCATTTTTACACATGTATGTCTGGATACCTTCTTTGGTGAGGAGTCTGCTCAGATCTTTTGCTCATTTTTAAATTGGGCTGCTTGTGTTCTTATTGTTGAGCTCTACTCTTTGCATATTTTAGGTGTAAGTTCTTATTCAGGTACATGTTTGCAGATATTTCCAGCTTATGGTTTGTCTTTTCATTCTCATAATAGCGTTTTCACAAAGCAGAAGTTTTTGAATTGTAATAGAGTTCTATTTATCAATTGTTTTCTTTCTTGAGTTCTACTTTTAGTATTGTAGCTAAAAGTTCATCACCAAATCTGAGATCACAGATTTCTCTTCCATGTTTTCTTCTAGAACCTCTATAGTTTCTCATTTTACATTTAGGCTTATGATTCATTTTTAGTTAATTTTTGTGGAAGGTGTGTGGTCTATATCTAGGTTCTTTTTATGCCTATGCACGTCCACTTGTGGGCATCCAGTATCATTCCAGTATCGTTTGCTGAGAAGACTTCATCCATTGAATTGCCTCTGTTTCTTAGTCAAAGATCAGTTGACTATATTTGTGTGGGTCCCTTTCTGGGCTCTGTTTTCTTTTATTTATCTGCTTATCTGTTCTTTTACCAATACCACACTGTCTTGATTACTGTCGCTTTATAACAAATCTTGAAATGAGGTAGTATGAGTTCTCCAAATTTGCTCTCTCTCTCTTTTTTAAATTTCTCCTCTCCCTCCTGTTCTATGTTTGTATTTACCAAAAAAAAAATGTGTTGTCATTTTAATCCTTACCTTATGTTGCTTTATGGAAGAGCAGTGTTATAGTCCAAGTGTTATGTCTCTTCAAAATTCATGTTAAAGTCCTAACCTCCAGTGTGGCTGTATTTAGAGCCTCTAAGGAAGTAATTAAGATTGTATGAGGTTATAAGAGTGAGGTCCTGAGCCAACAGCATTAGTGAGCATATAAGGAGAGATGCCAAAGAGACTTCCTATGCATATGCATGCACCAAGGACAGGTCATGTGAGGACTAAGAGAGAAGGTGGTTGTCTACAAGTCAGGAAGAGAGGTCTCAGAAACCAACCCTGCTACTACCTTGATATTAGACTTTTAGCCTCCAGAACCATGAGAAAATACATTTTCTGTTGTTTCTTCCACCTAGTCTGTAGTATTTTGCTCTGGCAGCGCAACAGACTAATACCACCAGAGTAGACAAAGTATACATTTTGTAAATATCAAATAGCTATATTCTGTGTCTTAATCCAATCTGGTAATCTTTGTCTTTTCACTGATGATGTTTAATTTTTTTAATTATAAAGATGTGAGGTGCAATTCAGGGTTAGGTATATAAACATTGATCATGCAGCTACCCTAGTACATTTAGATTTATTTTATTCCTGGCAGTTTTTATTTCTATCACTTCATTTTATGATTTGTATGTCATATCTGTTTTATTTCTTCTCTCAAAACAAGTATTAGACTTATTTATTTATTTTTTTAATTTTTTTTTTATTTTTGAGTTGGAGTCTCACTTTGTTGCCCAGACTGGAGTGCAGTGGCTGCTCCCGGCCACCGCAGCCTCGACCTGTTGGGCTCCGGCGATCCTTCCGCCTCAGCCTTCCAAGTAGCTGGAATTACAGGCATGCGTTACCACGCCTGGCTGATTTTTTGATTTATTGTAGAGGTGAGGTCTCGCTGCCCAGGTGGGTCTCAAACCCGCAGGCTCAGGCAATTCACTCACCTCAGCCTCCCAAAGGTGTGGGATAGACTGATTTATTTTTAATTATCTCTTTTCCATCATTGCTTTGGAAATTATACATTTAATTTTTATACTTTTATGACTTACATTTTCATTTTTAAAATGCATGCTTGTCTGAACAAAGTCCAAAGTGAATCAACAATTTTACCACATTTTCAAGCATTATAAAGACTTTAGAAGCATTAACTCTGATTATCTCTTTTTCTCTTATATATCATTTTTCTAAGATTTTTTAATTTCAACTTTATTTTTATGAACCCTAAATTAATTATAATTGCTTTCATGTTTTTATATTGTCGACATATGTTTAGGTTTACTCTATGTTTGCCAATTGTTTTGCCCATTATTGCTTTTGGAAGTTGTTTTCTTCCTTCTGTATTCAATTTTCTTCTGAGGTAAATCTTGTAATAGTTGCTTTAGCAAGGGTCTGTGCTGGGAAAGTCTCTCTGTTTTTCTGGGGTTTTTTTGGTTTAAATTTGTCCTTATTATGCTTTCAATCTTGACTGATAATTTATCTAGTATAAATATCAAGAGTTATTTTTTTCTCAAAAATATAAAGATATTGTTTATTTACACTCTGGCCTCTATTGTTACCATAAGAAGGATATTATCAATAGTTGTGTATTTATCTTACTTGAAAACTTTAATTCTTGTATCTAAGGGTTCACATGTTTCATCAATTCCATAAAATTTGCAGCCAGCATCTTGTTACTATTTGACTATTTGTAATTTTCATTTTCCTCTGGAGCTTTTCCTATATCTATATTAGATCTCATTCTCTCCTTCATGTCACTGACTACTCTCTCTTTTGTATTTCTAATTCCTTTATGCTCTTCTGCTGCATTTTATTTGATTTTCTCAGGTCTAACTCTAATTTAAAATTTTTGCTTTAGTGGTTTTTAATAAGCTGTATAAGCCATTTATTTGTTGCTTAATTTAATATGCTTGGTTTTGTTTCTTTTTTCTTATATATTTTTATAACTTTGATTCTTTTTATTAACTTTAATTATCTGAACACAATAAGCTTTATTATCTATTAGAATATGTTCTAATGTGAAAATATTGATCTTCTAGTGCTGCTACCTGTTGTATCTTTAGTTGTTCACCCTCTTGGGATCATTTACTTGTGAAAGATCAACTTTGGAGGCCTTTATCAGGAGAAGTTGTGGGGGACATATGCTGTAGAGTGGTGTGGTCCAACAGGTGTCCCAGAATTATCATTGATACGAGAGCACATTTATGTTAATTTCTCAGTTTAGGGAGTCCTGAACCTGAAAGACTTTGAGGGTAGTGTAAATCTGAACTCCACACTTGTCCGTGGAACTGGCCCAGAGTATAAATTCTTTAGGAACTCAGGCAAAAACAGGTAAGGTTTCCTGTTGTCTTCCTGTGTCACTGGACACAGATATTTTAGTCCTGTGTTTTACAGAGACACAGTCTTCCGAGGTTTCCAGCTCTCCTCATGGGCTTACAAATTTATTCTGTTATCCTGAGGACCTTAAAATAAAAGCTCTTAGGATACTTAAACTGATAACCCCTAGTCCCTTGATCATATCCACAAACTCTCACCCAGTGTTAAGTAACCATGGAAGCCTCAGCTGTCTCTCATGTGATTATTCCCTACTTTTCAGATTACCTGCACCTGGGTACCTTTTCTTATGTTTCCTGTTACCTCAACTATGCATTAAAAAAAGTTATATTTTTTGTACTTATGGGGAGAGGTGGGGCTTAGGTAATTAAAGCTGCATTGTTTAAGGAACAGGAAATTTGCATCTTTGATGTCTCAAATTTTGAAGAGTTTGATGATAATTGTATGCCAGATCTGACATTACTTTATTGTTCATTACAAAGGTAGAGTAGCATAAGGGTCACTGTAATGATTACAGAGCAGAGCTTGGTGTTTCCTCAGTGTATGTCTTGCAGGAAGTGTTTTTCTATCTTCAATAATCCTGTTAGTGGCTTGAATCATTGCACATGCACTCACCTCAAAATTTTTCATGAATATATAGAAACCACAATCCAATCTGGGGATCAAATTATGATGTGGAATATATTAATTATGTTTTGTGTTGGCTAACTGCATCATACTGTAATGTGAATTTGTTGCTTTTATGCCCTGGAAGTGTGAGATAGGATGGGGTTTCACAGCTGGTTAAATCCCCTTTTTAGAAAGCAGCGATGTAATAATGAGATATAACAGAAGATATTGACGAGGGAAGATGCCTTGAGTTGATTAGCCATGGATCAAATGTCTGTCTCTTCATTCGTGTACGAACATCTTGAAGTATGGTATTTATATCAGAAACTCTAGAGTAGGGCATTAAGCTTGGCACATAGTAGGTACTAAATATCTCTTTGTGTAGATGAGAGGGTATGAGAATGGGAGACAGGAATTTTAAAAAGAAAAAGAAAACGGGAAGAGGCAGCTCTCGACCATCACTGTGATACTTAGAGAGAAAGAGAAACCTAACTTACTTCCAGGTTTTGGAGCAGGAATGCAAGTGTCCTTGACAATTACTTCAAGTTCTTAAGTGCAGTGAAATCCCAGAGATTCCATCAATATAATTATAATTAAAGATTTTAGCTGCTTGCAGCATAAATTACATAAGAATCTATTAAGCTACATGTTTGAACAGGAAGCATTTATGTTTTCAGGAGGCTTTGATACTTGAAAGTCTCCATGAAGGTTCAGAAGTGTGCCACCCATGTCAGCAAATTTTATTACTTGAATGTTTCTGAGCTACACCCATATTTTGAAAGACCTGCTTTTTTCTTTCTTAATGCTATAAATTCCATTTTTATCTGGATCTATTTCTTATAAACTTTCTTGTCTTTTCATTAGGTAAAAATTAAATTTCAGAAACAGGATAGGACAGTAGAAGGCTTCTGTTTTCTTCCTGTGATGCAAAGATTATTAATGGCATAAATGTTTATCTTAAGTGGGGGAGGAAGAGTACTAGGACTGAATTGCACCCTCCCTAAACCTCTTTCTAGCTCCAGGGAAAAAATTGCATTGGGCCGGGGAGTTTAGCCACACCCAATGAAATAATGAATGTGAAAGCACTTTAAGAGTGAAGTCCTTTGTGGAGACATCACGGTATGAATATGGTGAACATTATGTTCTGCAGTAGGATATGAGATGGTGATGGCCAACCCTGGATAGATGCTAGTGGGGCTTCCTACTCCATTTAAACTGTTCCCTCCCAAATGTGCAAACCACTACCCAAGAGCTTCCATGTGGGTGATGGGCAAACATAGAAAAGAAGAAGCATACACTGTGTTCTCAGAGAAACCATAGACAGGGAAAGACTGGGGCCATGGAGCTGAGAGCACTGAATTCTCAATCTCTTAGATCCTTTTGAGGGAACAGAGTGGGAGGAATGGAGCCACCTGGTGGTAGGATTCCAGTTGCTCCTGATGTCACTTCCTGCCTGGACGACATTGACTGGAAGAGTGAGTGTGCATGAATGAACATGCTCTTTTCCTCTTTCCCCATGTTTCCTCCTCTGACGCACTCGCCTTTTCTTTAAATGTATGCCAAAAATAACTTTAAAATAGCTTTATTGACTCCTCATTAATGCAAGACTGTTTCTTCAAGTGTGATGATAGACCTCTGATGCCTCCAGAGAATATACGGTCAGTTCTAGTTTCAGAAGCCAAGCATTGATATTTATTTGCTAATAATATCACTGAATAAAGTAGGTAAGAGTACTTTAAAGGAACTTAAAGAACTTGAGTGCTAGATCTCTAATGTTTGCAAAGAAAAGAGTTGGCAAAATATTTCCTGGTCTTGATCTAATATTAAAGGAAATGAGAAAAAATGTAGTTTAGCAAGTTGTAGACAATAAGCGCACATCTTTTTGGTCCAATGAGAAAATAGAAAGTATTAAAACCTTGTGTTTTCCCTCATTAGGAAAGTTGTCATTAGAGTTTTTTTGGGTTTTTTTTTAACAAGAAAAGGGAAAAATAATTATTTATCCATAACACTGATGATGTCAATAAAAACCAGCCCAATGATTTCAGAGGTTTTTCTCAAGATGTATATCTCAGAACAGTCAATATCTTGAAGAGACAACTAATTACTCCCAGGCTAAAAGAGCATAATTTTTAATGCTGAATAAGTGATATCAAGATTTCTGATAAAACTCAAGTTAAGCTAAATGTTTGAATCTCTACTGATACTTTGTTTTCTTAAAAATCAAAACTTATGTTGAATATTTATATTATGGTGGTCTTTAAAGTTCTTACTAGTAAAGTGCATTTAGTCTTTAGTTAAGACTTGAAGAAGGGAAAGAACAAGTCTTGTGGCTATTTGGGGGAATATTCATTCTACTTAGAAAAAACAACGATTGCAAAATTTCTGAAGCATGAACATGCTTGGTGTCTACAAGGAACATCATAGAGGCCAGTAGATGGAATACAGTGGTGAAGGTATATAGTAATGGTTACTGAAGTCAGAAAGGTAGCAAAAGATAAGGATACGAGACTCCGGCTCTCCCGTTGAAATGAGAAATCACTGGAGGATTTTGGGCAGAGGAGTTGTCACTTCCTTTTTTTAATGAGTTCACTCCAACTGCTGTGTTGAGAATAGACTGAGGGAGACAGAAACAGAAGGGAAACCAATGAGGAGGTTATCTCAGTATCTGACACAGGAAAATGGTGAGTTACACCAGAACAGTAGCAGTGGAGATGGTAAGAAATGGTTGGAATCTGGACCATTTATTTTCACTCACTCAATAAATGTTTATCAAGTCCCTACTATATAGTTGGTGCTACCTTGAATACTGGAAAAGCAGTGCCTAGCAAAAAAGAAAAATAAAATAAAAAACTACATAGTTTCTATTCTCTTTAATGTATGGTCTGTTTGGAGAAGGGAGGTTGGGGAGGGTAGTACAGATACAAACAAATAGGCAAAATGGATTTCAGATAGGAATACATAGTGGAAACAAGTGATCCTTTTTAATGTGGCAGAGTAATCGGTTGAATGAAAGGAGGTAACTTTGCCAGTACTTTTAATTGTGCATTCAGAAAGGCAGCTCTGAAGAAAAGATGACATGTTGGCTTGGACCGGAGTGATAAGAAGGCAGCCAAGCAAATACCTGGTAGATGATTGTCCAGGTAGAGGGAACAGCAAGTTCACTATCAGAGGAACTTGTTGGAATGTGTTATCAGAGGAACACATGCCGCTTACTCAACAAGCAAATGTAAGGCTACTAGTGTGGCTGATTGGAGCAGTGAGATAACTGAAAAGTGGTAGAAGTGAGATCAGGGCAGAAAATTATGAGGTGTCTTAAAGGCTACAAAATGGAACTTGGATTTTATTCTAACCATTTTCAAAAGTTGCTGGGAGGCTTTAAGGAAGAAAATGGCATGATCTACTTTACATTTTTAGAAAACTCCTTTGGCTAATTTGTAAAGGATTGATTCTGTTGCAGACGTGCACGCGGAGAGCTCAAACCAGCTGGTGGAAACAGGAGTCTGGAGCCCACAGACGTCTTGCTTGAAGATACTAATTAAGGAGTCATCAAAGTATGCACGATATTAAGATAGAAGGAGCAAAGTGACATGACTTCCAGAGTGCGTGCAGGTGGTCTGCTTCTCATCATGGTAAGACTCTCTAGTTCTTATCTCCCAGTCTCTCCTCAACCCACTCCAGTTGCATCTATTCACCCAACTATCCACCCATTCTAGTAAGTCCCTCCCTGTTAAGATCAGCATTCCTTCCTGTATGCACAAAGTGAATAGATTTAGTAACAGAACAATGAGAAGGCAGGCGAATTGAGAAGAATTAGAGCAATGCCACAATGGTAGAATTCTGGCAGAGAAAGATCAATGCCTCCAAGGAGTGAAAGGGCCAAAGAAAACTTACACCATATTTGAGAGCAAAAATCCCAAGAAACATTGAGGCTTGACTCTGACTTCTCAGATTCCAACTGCTTGCCTGTGTTTCTGATCACCATCTGCTCCTAGATTTCTGGGGCCAAACTCTACCACAGACCCCTAGGATCTTCAAGTTGGGACCTCAGTGTTAGCCTGATATGCCAACTGCTATCTGTTGCCAGGTTTTTTTGGAAGCTATATTCTGCCTGCTAGACTGAACCTCTCTCTACCCCTCAAATAGGTACGTTTCCTGTTCTACCATCTCTTGCTTTGTTCTAGTTCTAATTCCTGGATTCTTTAGTCTATGCATCTTGAAATAACAAATAAGGCTCTGGTCAGTCACCTCTTTCAACGGGACACTTACTAACCAACTCACCACCCTATGATATTATTTTTTAATTTCGAAGGTAATGTTCTATAAGAATTTACAAATCTTCAAAGGTTCCTGAGCTCGATTTACTATAAACTTTATGACTGAACTAGGTCAAACTTCCATGAATGTTGTGTCGCTCTTGTTAATTGCATAATCTTGTGTGTTTACCTGAATTAATAGAAGTAGTAAAGGAAGCAGTGACTGAGTCACTGAGAACTTGGCATAAGACCTTTTCTGTATTTTGAACTAGGAAAGTGTGTACCAAAGTTCTGTAGACAGCGAGGCTCTTCCCAATAGTTATAACTTTTATTCCTAGTGGCTGCCAAAGCAAGATGCAAGAGTCCTTTTGAGGAATTCACTAGGAAAAGCCATGCTAATCTTGAAAAACAACTTCTCTTCTTCACTACTTTTGAATATACAATTCAATACATTTTTATTGCATTTCATAGTCTATTATTTATTTGAAACTTGTTATGGGTTGATGGTGTCCTCTCAAAACTTTTATGCTGAAATCCTAATCCCAGGTATCTCAGAATAGGACTAAGTATCACAAAGTGGAAAATAGAGTCATTGCAGGGGTAATTGATTCAGATAAAGTCATATGAGAGCAGGAGGGGCCCCAATCCAATATGACTGGTGCCCTTATAAGAAGAGAAAGTGTGGACACACACACAAGCATATACACATGGAAATGTCATGTGATGATGCAGGTATAATTCTCCAAGTCAAGGAACATCCAAGACTGCCAGCAAGCCACCAGGAGAGAAGTTTTAAACAGATCACAGCCCTCAAAAGGAACCAGCCTCGCCAACATCTTGAGTTTGGATATCCAGCCTCCAAAACGGTGGCACAATACATATCTGTTGCTTAAGAAACCAAGTTTGGGGGTTCTTTCTTTCAGTATCCTAGCAAACTAATACAAAGCTTGAGCAGACACAAATTATATTCTCCACAATAATTTAGTCACGTTTTCAGTTTTGCATTAATAGAAGTGCAGCCCAATTTGTTCACCCTTTGGAATTCTGCCAGCACAAACCCTCATTCCATCAAAATCATCACAGGGTAGGAAAAGAAAACAAGTCGAGGGGGATGGCGACAGGGCTGTGCCAACACATGCCCGCTTCTCTGAAGAGATGGAAGGAGTGCTTCTTCATGCAGGCGTATTTCCAAAGAGGCTGAAGAAGAAAATCATGTTTAAAACAAACATTTACCCCTGTTGCTAAGTCAATGCCTCACAACATTACTATAGTATCAGACACGAAAATTAAGCCAGAATTATGCAGTTGAGTCTAATGCTGTCTGTTCAGGCTCCAGTGATAGACAAAGAAAAATACTTGCATTTTGTGTGGTAATTGGCTGGGGATGTGCAGCATGCGTTTAAAAATCACGTCAGGACATTTTTGCATATCGGAAAGCAATCTAACACTTTTCACTTGCGTAGTCAATGAATTTTAATTATCCCTAAAGCCTTGGACAAGGAGTACAATACAAACCACTTTAGTAATAGAAATAATAAATAATCTCTCTCTGGCCATTGGTAGTGTCAATCACATAATTTCATATTTGTTAATATTACATCATTTTTTATGGGAATCATTACTACTTTGTACTATGAATTAAAATATGTGCTTATGGAAATATGGGGCACGGGCCAGATATTTCTTTCATTCAGCTGACGCAGAAGAATCTAATGAAATAGAGAATAAGATGCCGGGGTATGGAAGAGAAACACCAATATCTCGTTTCTTCTGTTCAGATTCCAAAGGACAAACCAGCCCGCATGACAGTCAACCTCTCCAAACTTGACCTCTAGTTTGACTTCAAGAAATGTGCACCGAAGGAGACACTAGGTTCCACACAACTGACTAAGGACTTAGGAAATCCCATTATCCCGAACCCCCACGTTTTTGAACTGCCACTCTCACCCCATCCAGACACACACAGCTCAAGATTCCTTCTGAGCAATTCAGCCTGGACAGAGCAGCATGTAGTAACCACCCAATCAGACCCTAGCCAGCCTCATTTCCAAAACCTATCAGTTAACACTAAGTTAAAGGTGAATCACGGGGCTCCGTCTGGCCACCCAACCTGTTTAGGAAAGCTGTTCTGTCCTTTTAATAACTAGGGCTGCAAGCCACACGTGCTCTGTTATGAGAGAGTGAGGAGTTTTCAGCACACTTAGGATCTGATTGGCAGAGCAGCCTTAGTACTTTATACTAGTTCTTAGAAGTGTTTACAGAACGCAGTGTTTTGCACCACAGTATAAAACACACTGTATGCAGCCATACCTAAACTCATTATAGAGCCTCTTGGACAGAGAAACTTCAGTGTTCCCAAGAAGGGCCGTTCTTTTGTTACTCTGAGTACTATGGAAGATTCATCAAATTTACATGGAAACCAGGGAGATTTAAATGAGATTCGAAAAGCTTAGGGCGCTAAGAAAATTTGTTTTTGTAACAGAACTCAGAGTTTCTTTGGAAAGTTGTAAACAATGACAAGATAGCTTTATCTTTCACCAGTTTTGGAACACCTAAGTCAGCGCACCTTAAGCAACGTAGAAGAAATGCATTAAGACTGAATAGTGCCTCGTGGTTTTAGGATTCTATGTTTCTTTTTGTTGTCATAAAATTCCTGTAGATCTTTGGGGGAATAAATCAGCTTTTCCAGCTCTTGATCAATAAATGCTTTACATCTCTCACCCATGGATACTGTTCAGTTAGGTGTTTTTGTTTTCTTTAACCTTCTCTTTCTTCCCTGTGTTCTAAAACTGATTCTCCACGACACGTTCAGATAGTTCCGTTTTGGGTAAAGAACTAAATGTCAAAAAATACAACTTTTCACCAAGATGGCTTTGAAAGTAAAGAAGTAAGCCCCTGACCCTCCCAAAGCCAACGATGAAGCAAATCATTTGAAGCCCAAGAAGGTAGTGCTAAAATGCATTCATAGCCATACACAAAAAGAAAGACCTTCACGTCACCCACCTTCTGGTGGCCCAAGACAACTCATCTCCAAAGGCACCCCAAATGTCCTCAGAAGCACCTCCTCAAGAGAAACAAGCTTGATTCAAGTTCTGCCTGAGTCTGTCACGAAGACGGTAGAAGACAACACATGCATGTTTGTTGTGGATGTTAAGACCAACAAGCACCAGATCAAACAGGCTGTGAAGAAACTCCATGACATTGATATAGCCAAGATCAACACCCTGACCAGGCATGATGGAGAGAAAAAAAAAAAAAAAATGTTTGGCTGGCTCTTGATTGTGATGCTTTGAATGTTCTAGCCAAATTGAGATCATCTAAACTGAGCCCAGCTGGCTGATTCTAAATATAAAAATTCCAGATCTATTTGTGATTGCATGATTGGTTTAACCTGAGTAGAAGAGAAAGGGAAATTGCATTTCTGCTATCATGTTCTCCTCCTTGTGCATCTAGATGGCGAACGGTGGGTGTATTATAACAAATGGTCTTGGCCAATTAAAGAACATTTGGAAATCTTCTTGTTGCCCCCTATGTATACTTTTTAAATCGTTTTACTCAATAAAAATAATTTGATGATGAGAGACAACTCTTCTTCATACCAGCTGTGTCAATAACTCTTGATTCAAATGCTATTATTAAATAATTCTTGGCCATTGGTAGGCCATTACCATGCTAAGCTATGGTATGGCCGTGTGCTCTTTGACCTATGGCCAGGCCATGTTTCCTGGCTTTGGCCTCCTCCCCTACCTTGGGAAGGTAAATCTCCTCTTTCTCATCTACTTTCTAAATAAACTATACTTTCTAATCTAAAAAAAAATTATTCTTTCATTAGTTCAACAAAAATGTATTGAGCATATATTAGGTGCCAGATATCATTCTAGCCCCAAGGTTATAGCTGTGAAACACTCCTGCCTTCATAGACTTCACTTGTACTAAGAGGAAATGGATATCAGACAAGTAAGTAAGTGGATTCTGTGAAGTATCAGAAGGATTAAAGCATTATGGAGACAAAATAAGCAGGAAGATACACGAGGAATAAGGGAAGATGAATATTGAAGTTTGGCAAGGTGACAGGAAAGATTTGGCTAAGAAGAAAATATGAGTAAAGACCGAAAGACGGGCAAGTGATGTATGTGGATATTTGCAGGAAGAGCATTTCAGGCAGAAAAGAATAGCAAATACAACATGCATCAGACAGGACATTTGTCAAAGCGTGCCACCTCTCTTCTGCAAAATAAATGTCACATAGAATAAACTTCTGTTCTAATAGGGTAGCCAACAACACGTGAGCACTAATACTATAGTTCATAGTATTAATCTAATGGTATGAACTGCCTTGGAACTTGGTCCATGTGTCATCTTATTTGGCTTTCTCTTTGTTTTTATACTGGTCATACAAAAATACTTTCTTGCTGAAAAGATGCAAACAATACAGAAGTTTATACAATGAAATGTAAAGATTATCCCATCTAGCTTCCCTTGTTTTACTTTCCATCCACCTGCTAATCTTCTTGCTTCAGAAGAAACTACAGTTAATCGTTTGACATACATTCACCAGTCCTTTCTTTATGTATTGGCATGTATACATGGACATATGAAGACATAGCTTTTTTTCATGAATGATATCACACTTTACACATTTTTTGACAACTTGGTTTTCTTACTTAACAACGTGGAAAATTTGTTTTATAAATTACAGTCTTTAGTAAAAGTATAGTATTTCATGGTATGGATTCACCATATACTATTTATAGTACCCACTGATTAACTTTTGAAAAAAAATCACAAAGTGCATATCCTTGTACCCAACTCATAGTTAAAATATAGGTTTCTCTAGGATAGACATTAAGAATTTTGAGTAGATGGATGTATTTGAGGGCTTTTTGTAACAGATGTATACAGATATACATTTCAGGGTTAGGTATATAAACATTGATCATGCAGGTACCTTTGTTGATGAGGTACGCCCCTCCCTCCCCTAGCAGTTTCCTTCAACTGCCAATCCCACCCCCCCGACAGTTGCCCACTGTCAATTGCTTTCTTATAGTATTATAATTGTTCAAGGTCTGTTTATGAGTGAGAACACACGGAACTCTGTTCTTTGTTTCCGTGATAAATCACTGAGTATGATTGACTCCAAATCCATCCACATTGCTGCAAAGTCCATATATTTGTCTGTTTTTATGGCTGCATAATATTCCATCATGTATGTGTACCACATTTTTTTATCCAGTCCAGCTTTGATGGGCAACACGATTGGTTCCATGTTTTTGCTATTGTGAATAAAGCTGCAGCAAACATACGTGTGCAGGTATCTTTTTTGTAGAATGATTTGAGTTCCTCCGGGTGTATTCCCAATAGGGGAATTGCTGGGTCATATGGAAGGTCAATTTCTAGTTCTTTCAGGAATGACCACACTGTCTTCCAAAGAGGCTGCACCAGTTTGCATTCCCACCAGCAGTGTAGAAACGTTCCTTTTCCTTCACATCCTCACCAGCATCTGTTGTTGTTTATTTTATTAATGATGGCCATTCTTACAGGGGTTAGGTGGTATCTCTTTTTTTAAAAAATTAATCAATATTTTAAAAAAATTAATCAATATTGATTAATCAATATTTTTTATTATGGTGTTGTGGGGTACAGGGTTAAGGGTTAGGTATACAAGTACATTTCATTCAGGCACCCTGTTGATAAGAGGTGTTTCCCCATCCCCAGACAGATATTTGCTGCCATTGATCCCGTCTCCCTCACCCCCATAGTTTTCCACCACTGTCAGTCATTTTCTTATAGTATTACATTGGATGTTGGAGGTCCATTATATGAGTGAGAAAATGTGATACTCGGATCTTTGTTTTTGTGAGAGGTCACTCAGTATTATAGACTCTAGTTCCATCCAGGTTGCTGCAAAATTCATGATTTTATTCCTTTTTATGGCTGCGTAGATTCCATTGTGTATATGTACCACATTTTTAAAATCCAGTCCTCTTTTGATGGGCAGTATGGTTGCTTCCAGGTTCTTGTTATTGTGAACAATGCTGCGATAAACATACGTGTGCAGGTATCTTTTTTATAGAGTGATTTGAGTTCTTCAGGATATATTCCCAGTAGGGGGATTGCAGGAGGTGGTATCTCAATGTGGTTTTGATTTGCATTTCTCTGATGGTGAGTGAGGCTGAGCGCTTTTTCATGTGTCTGTTGCAACATATACAATTTAATGATTTTAGTGTATTCAGAGTCTTGCAATCAATTTAGAACTTTTTCATTATCCCCCAAAGAAACCTCTAACTCTTTAAGCTATCACTCTTCAGTCCTTCCATTCCTCACAGACCAGAAAACTACTAATCTATTTTTGTGTCTACGAATTTGCCTATTATGGATATTTCATATAAATGGACTTGTACAGTTTTCAGTGTTTTGTATCTGGTTTCTTTCACTTAGCATAATTTTTTCAAGGCTCGTTCATATTCTAGCACATATCAGTACTTCAATTCTTTGTATTGCCTAATTATAATCCTTTATATGGATATATCACATTTTATTTGTCCATTCTTCAATTGATAGATATTTGGGAGACTTACATCTTTGAACTATTATGGTAATACTTGCTCATAAGATAATTTGGGAAGCATTCTCTCCTCTTCTATTTTTTGGCTAAGTTTGTGAATAACCACTAATAAGTATTCATAAAACATTTGGTAGCATTCACCAATGACTCTATCTTGGCCCAGATTTTCTTTGTAGGTACTTGTTTGACAACTAATTAAATCTTATTTTTTTATAGAGCAATACAGATTGTCTATTTCTTCTTGAGTCAATTTGGGTGCTTGTCAAATTAGTAGTACTGCTATACACCAATACTGATCACACTGAGAGTCAAATCAAGAACTCAACTTCATTGACAATAGCAACCAAAAAGTGAAAATACCTAGGAATATATTTAATCAAGGACTTGAAAGATTTCTACATGGAGAATTGCAAAACTGATAAAAGAAATTTTAGAGGACACAAACAAATAGAATCACATCCCATGCTCATGGATTGGAAGAATCAACATTATTATATGACCATATTACCCAAAGTAATCTACAGAGTCAATGCAATCTCTATCAAACTACTAACAGCATTTTCCACAGATAATTCTGTGAAAAATCTATCCTAAGTTCATAGGGAACCAAAAAAGTCCCAGAATAACCAAATAAATCCTAAGCAAAAAGAGCACAGCTGGAAGTATCCCATTACCTGACTTAAAATTATATTACAAAGTTGTAGTAACTGAAACAGCATGGTACTGGTACAAGAGGAGACATGTGGACCAATGAAAAAATAATAGAGAATCCAGAATTAAACTCAATTGCCTACAACCAACTGATCTTTGATGAGGCAGACAAAAGCATACAATGGGGTAAGGACACCTTATTCACAATGATGCTGGGAAAATTGGATAGCTATATGCAAAAAAAGAAAAAAGAAAAAGAAAAAGAAACTTGATCCCTATCTCTCCCCATATACAGAAATTAACTCAAGATGGATTAAAGACTTGAATGTCAGAACTGAAACCATGAACATAAAGATCCCAGTAGAAAACCTAGGGAAAAAGAGGGAAAAAAGTCTTATGGACATCAGCCTAAGCAAAGAATTTATGCCTAAAATCTCAAAACAAATATAATGAAAGCAAAAAATTAAAAAACAGGGCATAATTAAACTAAAAAGCTTCTGTGCAGCAAAAGAAATAATCAGCATAGCAAACAGGCAAACTTCAGAATGGGAAAAAGATATTTGCAAACTATACATCTACCAAAGAACTGATGTACAGAATCCACAAAGAACTCAAACAAATCAGCAAGAAAAAACCAAATCTTATTAAAAAGTGAACAAATGATGTGAACAGACATCTCTCAAAAGAGGATATACAGATGGCCAACAAACATATGAAAAAAATGTTTAGCATCCCTTATGGTCAGGGAAATGCAAATCAAAACCACAATAAGACTGGTAGTCTTGCACCAGTCAGGATGGCCAATATTTAAAAAATCAAAAAACAATAAACGCTGGCGTGAATGTGGAGAAAAGGGAACGCATAGGTACTGTTGGTGGGAGTATAAATTAGTACAACCTCTATAAAAACCGGTATGGAGATTTATCAGAGAACTAAAAGCATATCTACCATTTGATCTAGCAATCCCACTACTGGGTATCTACCTAAAGGAATAGAGGTTGTTATATTAAAAAAGACACCTGCACCCACAAGGTCATCGCGGCACAATCACAATTGCAAAGATGTGGAATCAACCTAGATGCCCCTCAACCGGTCAGTGGATAATGAAAATCTGGTGTATATACACCATAGAACGCTATTCAGCCATCAAAAAGAGTGACATAATGTCTTTTGCAGCAACATGTGTAGAATCGGAGAACATCATCCTAAGTGAACTAACTCAGGAACAGAAACCCAAACACCGCATGTTCTCACTTATAAGTGGAAGCTGAACTAAGGATCTGCAAAGGCATAGAGGATGGTATAATGGACACTGGCGACTCAGAAGGAGGAGGGTGGGAAGGTTCAGAGGGACGAAGAACCACCTATTGGGTGCAATGTGCACAGGTCGGGGTGATGGGTACACTTAAAACTCAGACCCAAAACTATTTGTACCTCCTAAAGCTATTGAAATACAGAAAGAAAAATCGATTAAAGTTGAAAAAATAGGTGCTTATGCTTTTCCAGGAATTTTTTCCATTTTATTTACATTATCTAGTTTACTAATATACAATTGTTCGTAGTATTCTCTGCTAATTCTTTTTATTTCTGTAAAATGGTGATAAGGTCACTTTTTCTTTCATTTCTGATTTTAGTAATTTGAGTCCTCTTCTGTTTCCTTTGGTCAATCTAGCTAAGAGTTGTCTGTTTTGTTGATTTTTAAAAAAACTTTTTATTTTGTTGATTTTCTTTATTGTTTGTATATTTTTAAATGTTTTTTTCCTTTAGGTGCATATGAGTTCCTTGTAGATTCTAGCTTTTAGGCCTTTGTCAGATATACAGTTGGCAAATATTTTTTCCTACTCTGTGGGTTGTCTCCCCACTCTCTTGATGGTTTCCTTTGCTTTGCAGAAACTCATCAGTTTGATGAAGTCTCACTTGTCTATCTTATTTCTTATGGTATGGGCACTTAGCGTTCTGATTAGGAAATGGTTGCCAATTCCAATTTCCATAAGGGTGTCTCCTGCATTTTCTAAGGTTTGTATAGTTTGAGGTTTTACGTTTAGTTCTTTGATCCATTTAGAGTTACTTTTTGTGTATGGTGATAGGTAGGGGTCCTATTTCAATCTTCTGCTTGTGATCAATTTTCCCAGCACCATTTACTGAATAGGTTCTCCTCGCCCCAGTGGTTGTTATTGGAGGCTTTGTCAAAGATGAGTTAGTTGAGAAATGGAGGCTTTGCCTCCAGATTCTCTATCCTGTTCATATATTGGTCTGTATGCCTGTCCTTGTTCCAATACTAGGCTGTTTTGGTTACTGTAGTCTTATAGTAAAGTTGGAAGTCTGGAAGTGTGATACGTCCTGCTTTGTTTCTTTTGCTAAGGATCACAGCAACTTTGATGGATTTAGAGTCAATCATACTCAATGATCTATCACAGAAACAAAGAACAGAGTACCATATATTCTCACTCATAAATGAACCTTGAATAATTATCATCATACTGTAAGAAAGGAATTGTCAGTAGTGAGAAACTGCCAGGGGAGGGGGAGTGAGATTGGCAGTTGAGGGAAACTGCCAGAGGAGGGAGGGGCACACCTCGTAACAAAGGTACCTGCATAATCAACGTTTGTATACCTAACCCTTAGTTGTGCCTCACATCTTTAAAAAAAAAAAATCAAATGACTTGTTGAAAACCAAGGCAAAGTAAAATTTTTTAAACATATTTTTTATTTTAAAATTGTGGGGTACAGTTGAGTGTTAGGTATTCAAATATGCATTGTGGAGGTACCCTTGTTAAGGAGGTGTGCCCCCTGTCCCCAGACAGATATCGACTACCATTAATCCCACCTCCCTTCCCCTCCCTGCCCCCCATAGTTTCCCGCCACTATCAATTCGTTTCTTATAATATTGTGCAAGTAGTTGTGCAAGGTCCACTTCTGAGTGAGAACATGTGATACTCAGCTCTTTGTTTCTGTGAGAGATCACTCAGTATTAGAAACTCCGATTCCATCCAGGTTGCTGCGAAATTCATGACTTTGTTCTTTTTTATGGCTGCATAATATTCCATTGTGTATATGTACCACATTTTTTAATCCAGTCCTCTTTTGATGGACAGCTTGGTTGGTTCCATGATCTTGCTATTGTGAGCAATGCAGCAATAAACATACGTGTGCAGGTATCTTTTTTATAGAGCGATTTGAGTTATTCAGGGTATATTCCAAGTAGGGGGATTGCGGGGTCATATGGAAGGTCAAATTTTAGATTTTTTAGGAATCGTCACATTGATTTCCACAGAGGCTGCACTAGTTTACACTCCCACCAACAGTGTAGAGGTGTTCCCTTTTCACCACATCCTCTCCAGCATCTGTCATTTTTTGAGTTATTGATAATGGCCATTCTGACTGGAGTTAGGTGGTATCTCAGTGTAGTTTTTTTATTTTATTTTATTTTATTTTGTTGGTTTTTTTTTTTGAGTTGGAGTCTCACTCTGTTGCCCAGACTGGAGTGCAGTGGCCACTCCCGGCCACCGCAGCCTCGACCTGCTGGGCTCCGGCGATCCTTCCGCCTCAGCCTTCCAAGTAGCCGGAATTACAGGCATGCGCTACCACGCCCAGCTGATTTTTTTGATTTATTGTAGAGATGAGGTCTTGCTGCCCAGGCAGGTCTCGAACCCGCGGGCTCAGGTAATCCACTCACCTCAGCCTCCCAAAGGCGCGGGATTACACGCTAAGTCACCGAGCCCGGCTCAGTGTAGTTTTAATTTGCATCTCCTTGATGATTAGGGAGGTTGAACAATTCTTCATGTGTCTGTTGGCTGCTCATATGTTTTCTTTTGAGAAGTGTCTG
The DNA here is from genome assembly GCF_000164805.1 of Carlito syrichta. Taxonomy (NCBI): domain Eukaryota; kingdom Metazoa; phylum Chordata; class Mammalia; order Primates; family Tarsiidae; genus Carlito; species Carlito syrichta. The sequence goes on from NW_007244132.1 coordinate 138,844, forward strand.
TTCATATCTTTTGCCCATTTTGTAATGGGGTTGTTTGTTTATAAAATATTTTTATAATTATTTTTCTCAATGTATTTGGTTACTATTAAATTTAGCTGAAATTATTGTACTCTTGTGCAAATTATAGAATGATAATTAGTGCTCTCACCTATTTAACATCATGGTCTATGGAATATGCTGCATTTTAAAAATGATTGTTACTAATCTTCACTATAAAATAGATATTATTTCCACCTTGCAAAGAGACAAACTAAATCTCAAGTTAATTAGTTTCTCCAAGATTACGTGAAAAATGAAGAATTGGGATTAAGATCCAAACCTATTCTACCATTGTACTTTTGTCCTAAGGCCAAGGAAAAACAATCAGAGCTCCTTATTATTATTTTTTTAATCTTTTCTTGCTTATAATAATGCCCATAGGACCCTCCAAGAGTCATGTTCAAAGTATTCTTGACAATTATAAACTCTCATTTTCCATTTCTCCTTTCACTTTTTTCTATTCCTGCAATCAATTGCATCTTATAAATGAACAATATTCTTATTGGTGCCTTCCCAAGTTAATTTACTAATAAGCAAAGTGGCTCTAGAGCCTGTTACTTTTAATGCAAATGCACTGATGTCTTCATAATTCCAAATTGGTCCCTTGTTTTGTTGTTGTTGTTTTGGCAGATAATATACAAACATGGTTCTAATTGTGTTGCTTTTATTTTCTCCAAGATCCCACCAGATTATGTCAATGGAAAATAAAATGATAATGAAAGTAGTGTGTCTGAAGATAACCAGAATCAGAATAAACTGGATGTCACATTTCACAAATTCTCTGGAAATTATGCCTTTTCATTTTAAAAGAGGTACTGGCATTATCTTATTCAGGAACACTTAACAACTAAAAGCAAAATATAAAAAACATGGAATAATTAGATTGTGAATTCCAAGAGGGCAATGACTATCACATAATTTATTTCCTATCTCCAACGTGCAATGCAAGAGTTAGAACCTGGTAGGTACTCAAGGTGTGTGTTTGCCAGGTAAATAAATAAACCAACAAATAAGTTTTGAAAATAGTGTTTTTACTACACACTACTAAGCCTGTACTCCTTCATATTCTTTCTCTAGGTCTCACACATGCCCTCTGCAAATATCCACTATATGCCTGTTATATGCCAGGTACTACATGTAGAATTTGAGCCACAGAAGTGACCTGGGTGGGCACAGGCCCTGTTTTTGTAGATAGTGTCATTAAACAAATAGTCACACAAATCATAACATAAAATTGTAATAATAAGTTCAATGGAAAACACACGGTACTAGACTAGCATACCGTACAGGGTCCTCATCTAGTCTGTGGAAGGTTTTCCTGAAGATGTGACATCTAAGCAGATCTTTGAAGGAAGGAAGGGGGCTGTTGTGCCAATGTGTTCTCTTAAGCCTGCACAGTGGGAGTTGTGTTATAAAATATTGAATTGTACCTATAGATTAAATTGGGCATGCATTCTGTAGTTATCCATGGCACCACAGCTTTGTTCTGCCTTATACCTGGCCTGAGTATACATTTATGTTCCCTGCCTTGTCCCTATAGATCTCTTAATATGTGAATATTGATGCAAAACCTTGGCATTTATTTATTTATTCAAGTAATTAATTTTGAGCCCCAGTCTATGGCAAAAAAAAAAAAAATTCTCCATCAGTATACACATTGTGTGTGTGTGTGTGTGTGTATGTGTGTGTGTGTGTGAAATAACATGTCCTCACTTCTGATATATTATATTTCATTATTTTAAAAAAAATACTGGTCATGGTTTATTAAATGTCGTTCATGAGACATGGTTATAACCTGTAGTTAAGAAAATAAAACTGTTTGAGAAGCCAGGGAAAAAAATAACTAAGTACCTAATTTTTCATTGTGCACTAAATCATGAAAACTCTTAATGAAGAACAAAGAAACTCTTTGCACCTCACCTCTCAAACTCTGAGGGCAAGACAAACTGTTCGTCTTGTCCTCAGAGCCAACTCTCCCTATGCCTAACTGCTTTGACCTTTAGAAAGCTCTAGAGTAGGAACTGAGAAGCCCTGACCGAACAAATTACCCTCCTCCACTGCACATAGCCTTTCAGCAGACCATTCTGACTAGATTCTCAGCACTTCTACTTCCAGGTGGCAAGTCCACATTTAGGAGAAGCGAAGGGGAGGAAAATGGCAGCCGGGCAGGCAGGGAGGAATCACAGAATAGGAAACTGGGGCTTTGGGCCTGCAGGTCCTCCTCAGTTGAATTCTTTCAAAGGCATTTAAGAGGTTATACAATAAAGCTCTGAAGTGGGACTTGGACTAGTGTAAGCTCCCTGGGGACTGGAGAAAAAGCAGCGGCACAGAGTCTTGGACAAGCTGCAGGACCCAAATGCCCATCAAAGGTTATTTTGGGTGATGCCAAGGCAAAAATCAGCATTTAGAAGGAGCCATAATGATCTGCCTCCACTGTATCTGGAAATCTTTTTCATACATCCGCTCCCAAGTCCCAACACTCCCTTGTCATTGCATTATTTATTGGGATTAATAAAGCAGTCTAACAATGAGGCATCATTCAATCGCTCTACCCTGAATAAAAAATATAAAAGAATAGTATTTGGAAGGGACGCTTTCTGGGCAGCTTTAGACAAACAAAATCACTTAATAACCCTTGTGGAAAAAATTACAGTAGGTTACAAGAGTAGAGGAAGCCATGGTAATTTGAAAACAATGTATGTGCCTGAGAAACAGGCTTCACTAATTGAAGACACTTGATTTTGTTGGTAATAATTGCAGCAACAAATTTCCATGATGAAGTAGGTGAAATGTTTCCACGCTTGGAATTTTATCCAGAATTGTTTTAACATATTGCCCTTTTTTTGCTGATATTTTGGAGTCAAAATACAGTTTTTATAATCCTACCAAGATTTATGGTAGTTTGGGATGGTTAATGCTAATTCAGACTTCTTCCAAAATGGGTTCAATGACTGCAACTTTCAGGAAGACTTTTGGATGCATAGCCTCACCCACACCATATTGATGCAGTCTGTATAAAAGAATGGTTCCTGCAGAACCAGACTTGAGTGCTGCAATGCCACTTTCTGCTTAACAGTATGTATAGATATAGATAGACGTATATATATTTATGTATCTCTATACTTGTATATTATATCTATATATGTATCAGAGCTCTATATCTCTGTCTCTGTCTCTCTCTCTCTCTCTGTGTGTGTGTGTGTGTGTGTGTGCGCGCGTGCATGTGTGTGCATGTGTGTGTGTCAGAGCTTTCCCTGGAGCATGCATGAGGTCCAACTTGACCTATTTACATGGCTACAGCAATCTGTTTGCTTGGGCTCTTTGGCAGTCTCTTTGGTTTTCTGGAGTTAAGTCCATCTGCTTTGGCTGCAATTCAGTGTTTAACATCAGTGTACCTTATAAATATTAAGTTCAAAATCCAGTCTAGGTGTCCCTGTTTTATATCAAGGGACACACACTCTTTGGCTTTGTTATAACCTTCCTATAGGTGATGTACTTTGCTGAAAACAGCTTGAGACTCATCTATCATTGTTCTCAGGCGGTTTCTGTGCCTCATTAGTCAGGATAATTGAGAAGCAGCTGCATTTGTAAAACAAAGTCTACTGGCTGAGCTTCAAATTCCTCCGGCATCTATCCTACACTGGATGACATTAGCAAGATGGCATTGGTAGCAGAGCCACTCTTGTACCCAATAGCCTAATGGCTTAACTGCTTGACATGATCATTTGTATGCTCTGCAGTGATGTCTACGCTGGCATGGGGTAAGGCAAATGTTGTCTGGCTGACAAGTGTGACCACTACTCTTGGAGAACATACACAATAGCTGGATTTTTGTTGGAAAAGCTGTTTGAAAATTATGCAGGCAAGAAGTGGGAGGTGGTAATGTGTTGTAGGTATAATGCCAGATGGTTCTCCAGTATCTCAACTCATAGGTCCCACAGTTGGTTACAGGGATAAATGAAAAGTACTGGCTGCTTGGACCACTCTCTCCTGCATGCTCATTCTGTGCATAAAGTAAGAGAACACTTTAAGGAGACCCCAGCTTTGGGAGCCACAACCACCTGGGCATCCAAAGTCAAGACAAGCCTGTACCTGTGATCACAACCACATTTATCACTCATTCATTTCCCCCTGATATTTCATTCATTCCTCTAGAACTTCCCAGCCCCAGAAATAGAATACTCTAGAGAAAGCAGCAGGCAGAGATATTGAGCCAGCATCCTAGGCGTGACCATGCCTCATGACAGACAGATTCTTTATGTCTGAGGTCAGAGGGTGAGTATCTAAGTCAACTTCAGTGTGCTAACTTTCAGAGCCACTGCCTCTCATGTCATTGCCATGGCTCCAGATGCTGTCACACTCTCCCTCTTGAACCTCTCCTAGCCACCCTCTCTTTCTTATCGCACTTCAGTACTGCTCTTTGAGGGGTGACACAACTTGACGCTTCCACCAGCTTCATGAAGCACAGTGGAAAATTCATGGAATTTAGAGCGAGGCAGATCTAGATTTTATTTGAGTTCCTTTGTCTACTAGGAGTGACAGTTTAAGCAAGATGCTTAACTTCTCATCTATAATCCTTGCTGGATGACTGGAAGAATTAACACTTCCTTTCATTCAGCAAATTTGAGCATCTTAAAGTAGGAAAAGCAGAAAGCAAAGTGCTAGCATAAAATGAGTGCATGGTAAATAGTAATTACACTTATTTTGGTGAAAATAATAATAGAAACAGAAGTAATGTTAAACACCAGCCTGACCTGAATCCCACATCCTTAGCCACTTCATTCTGAGGTCAGTTAACATCGATCCATGGACTATTGTTTCTATAACTTTTACTGGGCCTCTAATTTCTAGGTCTTTCTTGCTGTGTACAGCATTTCTTCCTTGGCTTGGCTCTTGTGGAGTTCTCAGGTTGTGGTTTTGTTTATTCCTCTGAATAGTAGTCATTTATGGGAATTTGAACTCCTTCACAAGCTTTGCGTATCAAGTGACTCTCGCTAGAACAGTCCCTGTGCTGAGGTGACGCTGGATGGCATTCTGAGAAACCTCCACCTGCCATATGGTGTGGCAAATGTCATGAGGTAATTGCTTCCTTCATTCCAGTCTAGCTTGCCAGGAACTTGAAGCCACCCCCATAACACACAACACCGATGGCTTAACTGTACTCAGGCCTTCAAACGCAACTACTTTGAATGTTCTAACCCCATGGATTCTCTCAAGTCTCCACAATTCAATAGAGCTTGGATTTCCTGAGTTCATCCTCCTGGGTACAGCTCTCTAGTTTTGTGATGTGTTGGTTTTCACAACTGGTGCTTGGAATTAATTCTAAGTTTACAAGAATGTCCCTGGTATAATTACCAAGTGACTATTCATTTAATATTTGTGGTTAATGAGCTACGGCATATAGTCTCACAGCTTTAAGAAACTTGTCTATAATGGTTTAAGAGTGTTTTGGCTATCTTATTATTTTTACTTTAAAAAAATGCTAATTATAATTTTTTTTTTGCTGGGAGTACAGCTTATCTATATCATTAAGTGACAGTGTCTACAGTATGGGTGTCTAGAGGGCATTGTCTTTCTTTAGCTGAATATATTACCTAATTTATTAAATGCACGTATGGATAATCGGTCAAATTATTTGCTTTGCATAAGAACACTTATACAACAAAGTTTTAATTTGGTTTTCTTTTCTTATATCTTTAGGGTTAGTGAAGTAGCAACATAATTCATTTTTAACTTCCTGTAACCTTCATTTAGTAATTGCCTCATTGGCTATTTTTATATTTTTTTCCCTAGACTTGCAAATGCAAATTCTTTTTAAAAAAAAGTGGAAAGAGAGTAGCATAGTGAAGAGGACTGAAAATAAATGATGAGTCCAGCCCCCTGCCATAGGTGTATAAGTTCAGTGTTTCTAGGGCTTTCAATTTTTCAGAATATTAATAAAATAGATACTTGAAACTGAAAAATATAGAAGAACCAGTCTTAATTCAGGCGATAGCAATTTATTACCCCTGATTGACTATATTAGAGTTGTTCCATGAATATTCTTTAATAAAGGCGAAAGGACTCTCCTATTGAAATCTATGCTATCAAAAGCTGAGTACATTTCAGCACACAAAGAATGGCAATTATTTTTATTTTATGACCTCAGACACATTTTAGAGTTCTTGAAGTGTCATTGGTTGATCTGTCAACTCTTCTATTGCTTCTGGAGTGTATGTGTGTGGGGGTGTGCACGTGTGTGCGTAAAATAACTAAATAACTGTCCCAAGCTCTATATCCTGGTATTTTTTAAATTAGTACAATGTGTATGCCTTTGTAAGTCTTGAAGTGTTCTTATACGCATCATAATGTCTCAGAGACATTTCTCTCACAGTTATCGAAGCCATGCAGTTTACATGATTCAGATTTTCCCCTCCAATCTTCAAGATCTTGGCAAAAGAAGCATCTTACTAACATGGTTGACAGACCCACAGACTGGCTACCAAGTGCTTGAGAGTGGGTAGTGCCGGCTCCTCTCTCCCTAAGGTGGCATATCATGCTTCTTTGAATTTCATAGGCTGTTAAAGTATAACTAGAATCTAAATTTCCCATTTCCTTAATCATATGTTCTCTTACAGTTTCTTAGTATGCATTTATTATTATCCTGTGTGTGTGTCCCAGGGGGAAAAAGTTATGGCAACTGTGGAGTAACCTCAATCTCTGCTGGGTAAAAACCTGCCAGGGATCATGACAGCCTCTTAATAGAGATAAATTGTTATGGAGGAAGGAGAATTGAAGGAGGAAGAATAAGTGAAGAGAAAAGAAGATGCAATCTTTTCGAGAAACGTTTATGATAGCTTTGACAAGTACAATTGGAACCTCTGCTAGAGAAGCAACCTGGGGAGTGTGAGCTTAAACGTGAAAGCTCTAGCTCTAGCAGTCTTCACTCTCAGAGCCTGCAGACCACGTTTAATATTCAAACACATGCTTCCCTTTACAACAATGTGTGCTAATTCTTAGAGAGACCAGAAGAAATATGATCTCTCTCTCAATAGAGATTTGTGCTTATTTTTCCCCTGCAGGATATTTTCTTACGCCAGTAAATTTCAGGATCCTTGTCTTTGGTCTATTTTCTCAATAAATTGCCTGATTTTAAAATTCAGCAGAAGATAAACTGCTGTAGCATTCATTGAGATTATAGCTGGAATCATGGTGTGATGAATACTGTCATGGACCACTCGAATGCCCCCTTCAGGATCAAGTTGCTTATTTCCCCAACTAGCAAGTTTGTTGACTGCTGAGGGCTCATAGCTGAGCCTCTACTCAGTAGTTGCCCATGGACAAAGGGAGCTGCCTCACTCGAGTTTGCACATCTTCCCTGGAGGCAGTGTGGGTTCAATGACTGCTCCAAGTGACCTCCTTGCCTCAGCTAGGGGAACCTCTAAAGTGCTATCACAGGGCTATAGATCTTAATGAGACTAGAGAAGAACTCAGTCACTATTGCATTGTAGTTCAGTTTCTCCTCCTCACAACCCTGCTCCTTTTATTTGCCCTGTAAACTTCTTGCATATAAATTCCTGTTTTCTGAAGGCTTGTCAAGAAGAGTTGATACCAGGAGTGGTATTAGGAAGCAGAGTCTACACTGGCATTATGGACCTTGATTGTCTGTCCACTAGTAGTGGTAGGTAAGGTACTAATAGCCCCCACTGTGCTGCAGTGGTACAACTGTTAGTGCTGTTATTACCACTGGTGAATTGAAATGAAATGCCAGCTGAAATGAATGCACTGGTTTCTGTACTATCTTAGGACGGTTTGAGAAGTATCAGGGAGCAGTAGTGATAAAGATTACGCCTCTGAATGGCCGCTCTGGTTCTACTGACGGATTGGGAAAAAACAGCAAAATACTGAGGAAGATCAATCCTCAACATAAGAGAAAGTATGAAAGTTTGAGGGTCGTATTTGCAGCATATAAGAGATAATTTCCAGCAACTGAAAGGCAGAAAGATCTGAGACTCACACCCACACTTAATTATAGGGGTAGCAGAGCTCCAGAGAAGGTTCAGTTCACAACTACAACCACTCTGCTTCACAAACATCAATTTCTAAATTTGAGCTTTTATCTCGACAGAAAGGGAAGCCAAGTTATGATCAGAAAGGACCTGCAGCACCACAGCAAAAGTGTACAGGAATGAGCCCCTAATCAGAAAGGAACAGCATCCATTTCTCTGGGTAACCATATACTGGGGAAAGAGCAATAACCAAAGGTTTTGTGATAACATTGATAGCTGACTTAAAGCATCGGCATAGCCCCTGTTAGAGTGGTGGTATCTGAGGACCAAGTAAGAAATGGAGCCATGTCTCGTGTCTCACAGAGGTTCAGTGAGTGGTCATTTCCCCATTCAGCAAATGTGTATTTTGCAGGAACATTCTTAATAATCGGCAAAAACCATTCCTTAGCTTCTTGGTCTGTGGTGAAGTAGTTGTTTTAGGAAGGCAAGATAGATGTTTACAAAACTACCCTTTTCTCTATCCAAGAGAGTGAATAAAAAAATATTTTTGCAACCTGAGTAAAGTGTCAGAGGTTAGTGTTACCCTTAAAGACCTGGGTAGCGATCATGTTCGCATCCACATTTAATTCACCTGTCTGGTCACGGCAAAAAGTATATGGATCCTGGTAGATGATGGTGGACTACCACTAACTCAATCAAGGATTACTTCAACCAATCATATACACTGTACCGTGCTTGAGCACATCAGCATGACCTCAAGAACATAATCTGGTAAATGCATCCTTTTCTGTCCCTATCAGGAAGGAGGATCAGAGACAACTGTCATTTGTGCAGGAAGAACAACATGTAAGATTCTACCTTAGGGTTATGTCAGTTCTCCAGTGGCACTACGCACTGTGATGGTGCTTTAGAGGTGTCCCAAATTTAGACAAGGAGGCCACTTGAGCCAGTCACTAGACATGGGCTGCCTCCAGAGAAGATGTAAAAACTTGAGTAAGGCAACTCCTTTGTCCAAAGGCAATTACTAAGTAGAGCCTCAGTTATGAACCCTCAGCAGCCAACAATCCTGATAGTTGAGGAAAGAGTATTTTGATCCTGAAGGGGATATCTGTTATGATAATGTGATATGAAGAAACCAAAACCATCTGTGATATTCCACAGAATATCACATTGGTCCACTATATGAACTGAACTTGAAGGCTATTATAAAACATTTTCACTTCTGAGAGTGAGGGATAAACTCTATAAAGATGTGAGTTCCCTCAATATCAGTCAAGTTTTTAAGAGTCCCAAGGTCTAGGCATGCTTAGATCTCTCTCTAAAGTAAATGCCAGGTTATTGCACCTTTCTTCTTCTACCACAAAGAAGCAAGCCCAGGTTCTAGAGGCAGCATATTTCATATCTGGGAATAGTGCTTCAATCCATTTACTGAGTGACACAAAGTGAAAGTTTTAAGTGGGACCCCAAACAGCAAATACAGGCCATGGCAGAATTAGTAACTTGCACCATAAAATCCAGCAGATGCCCATGGTACTGAAGGTGTCTGTGATAAGAAGCATTCTATGGCGTTTACAGCTAGTCCTTACAAGAAAATCACGATGTTAACCTCTACAGGTCTGAAACAAGCCCGTACTATCTGAAGCCTAGAACCATATGCATCATTCCAACACAGCTCCTTCTTTGTTACTAGGGTCTGGAGAGAATGCACTTCTGGTTTGGGCTATGAAGTGACCATAAAGTCACAGCTGTGTTTATAGCTGGATTCTGTCTGACTACTGAACCAGAGGTCAAGGAGTCTCAATAGCAGTCCATAAGATGGAAGTGCATCCTGGATGAGAAATGCACAAACCAGAGACACATGTAAGTAAGCTGCACAATCAAGTGGCCCAGATGACCATATCCTCAACCTCTGCTTTGCCGGCTTCTCTTCCTCAGCTAATACTCATGACTGCAAAGGAACTGAATACAAGCTGAAGGAAGAGGAGAAAGACAGAAAATTCACAGATGAGTCAGATCAGAATGTAGGTACAAGCTAAAAAGGACTGTTCTTGTACTACTGTCTTGCTCATAAGTAGCACAGAAAAAGAGTAGTAGGGGAAAATCTACTAATGGGCAGTGTTGGGGACAATACATCTGATCATCACTTTGTGTTGAAAGAGAAATGGTTGAGGTGGAAATAAATATGAAATAAATATGAATATAAATGGTTGAAACAGATATGGATTTCTGGACCGTGGTGAATGGTTTCACAGGTTGTTCGAGAATCTGGAAAAAAATAATTTTGAACAATGTCGAAGATACGGGGAAACAGTATGGGATCAGAGGATAAAGATCTTGGTTTTGTCTGTTGACACTTACCAGAGAGTGTCCAGAAGAGTGCCTGCTATGGTTCTAGGCAGAGATCAGGTACCCAACAAAAATGTATTAATTGGAAAATTACAGATAATAGGGGTTGTCCCAGTAGAGTACAATGTGTAAAACCAACAGTTTGAATCAGATAGAGGAATGAAAACTTTTGTTAAAAATTTCATTTGGAGAGTTTTTTAAAAATACACATAACAAGAAGCAAAAGTAGGACAGAGCAACAACAGATGACACTAAAATCATCTATTATTCTGTACCCCATTACTAACCGTAGGGTGTGGTAAGGAGGGTGCCTTCACTTGGGCCAATAAATGAACCTCAGCATTTCAAGGGAGATTTTTGTGAGGATAAGGTGATGTTTGAATGCATGTGTTTTAAATGGGAAGTATTTCCCTAATTTGAGAAATATTGTGTTTTGGTCTGTTTCCAGCTGCTATAACAGAATACCATAGATTGGGTGGCTTGCAACAAAACAAACATTTATTTCTTGGAGTTCTGAAGGCTGGGAAATTCTAGGTCAAAGCGCTGACAGATTTGGTGTCTGGAAGAGCCCGCTGTCTGGTTCTTAGATGGCTGTCTCCTCACTGTGTCCTCACATGGTAGCAGGAGGCAAGGGAACTATCTGGGATTCCTTTTATAAGGGCACTAATCCCATTCCCAACCCTCACGACATAACCACCTCTCCAAGGCCCATATACTAACACCATCACTTGGGGGGGTCAAGATTTCAACATATGAATTTTGGAGGGACACAAACATTCAGCCAGTTGCACATTTAATAGTTCAAAGAACACTGGACTAAGAGTTATGACAACTGCATTCAAACCTCATCCCTGTTACTAGAAAGCTTTGAGACTTGAGTCTTTCTATATCTTGATTTCTCTCATCTATAAAATAAGAGATCAGACTAGTTCGAAGGCACTCTTTACATTTTCCCAGTTCCAACAGGATCACCCACAATGCCTCCACATGTACACCCAGACTTTGGCAATTGTGTGGCAACACTGATAAACTGACCATTCTAGAAATTCCCACTCCTTGATCACAACAAATAGAAATTTGGTTAACATGCATTTAATTCCTCATTCGACTGTATAGCGTCTAACAATATAAATTGTTATATAACCACTAGACTTTTTTCCTCACTTTGGTTTCTTCTTTTGTGCTTCTAGAATATTCCTGGACCTACACTTATTTTTGTCAATTGCCAATCACCCTTTAGTAAGTGTGTTTTCATCTTGACAAGATACTTAAAATTGACAAAAAGAAATTTACAATGTACTAATGTCAGTTTTATGTACTCGATGCTTTTCCTCGAGTCTAAACCCATCATATATTTTCTTTGTGACTACAACTCTATAGGAAGACCAAAGAGCAAATAAAAAGTGAATTTGAAAATATTGATACCATAGGGAATGTGTTAAGCAATTAAGAAGATATGTTTAAAGTGGCTTAAATACGTGAATTAGATAAAAATTTAAAAGTGCACTATAAACCCATCCTCAAAAAGAATTTTGTAGGATATAAGAATTTTTATAGAAAAAATACTTTGCAATATATTCTGGCAAAGTTAAAAAGTCATGGATTAGCCATCAGAGAAATGCAAATCAAAATGACAATGAAATACCATTTCAGACCCAATAGGATACTGTAATAAAAATAGCAAATAATAGAAAATGTTGGTGAGAATGCTAAAAAATTAAAACCCTCATAAACGACTGGTGAGACTTTAAAATAATGTGGAAACTTTGCAAACAACCTGACATTTTCTCAGAGGGCTAAATACGGACTTACCTATACTTAACATATCACCCAGAAATTCCAGGCCTAGGTAGATACCCAAGAGAATGAAAATACAAAATCTTATACATGTATATTCATAGTAGCATTATTCATAATAGCCCAAAAGTGGAAACAACCCAAATGCCTTTCAACTAATGAATGGATTTTTTAAATGTTCACTACCGTGCAATGGAATATTCCTTGGCAACAAAACTAAGTGAAGTATTGATTACGTGCTAAAACATGAATGAACCCTAAAAACAGTAAGTGAAGGATACCAGACACATATTGCATGATTCTACTTAAATGAAATGTGCAGAATAGGCAAATCTATAGACAGAAAGTAGATTAGTGTTTGCCTAGGGCTGGGGTTGGATATGGAAGGAAATGAGGAGTGACTGCTAATGGATATGGAGTTTCTTTTGGGGTAATAAAATTGTTCTAAAATTGATGGTGGTGTTGGTTATACAATTCTGTGACTATACTGAAAACCACTGAATGGGCAAATTTTGTGATATGGGAACTATAATTCAATGAAACCACTATAAAATGTAATGGAAAAGAGACAAAGACTTGAAATATAAGATATTGCATACAGTGGTAACCAAGAACTAAATGAAAAAATTCTACTATGACAACTGTGCAGCCTGCTGACAAATAAGGGAGAAATGAACACAAATGCGAAATTCTCAAAATAAGAATTACAAACGCACAGTAAAATATTCAACCTCACTCGTAATCAAATTAAAATGAAAATGAGATGCTGTTTTTCCTTAGCAAAAGAATGAAGATATTGTATAATAATACAGGTTTTATATGTTTACATAATGTAATCATATAAAACTTTACATATTGGTAGGCTGCAAATTTGCTGAAAGGAAAAAAACTAGTCTGCGAATAAACAATGGGAAATAACTACAGAAAGCTGTCTCTTTTTCTAACTGAAAAGTTCTATTTAATGAGGGGTTGTTCTCTTGTTTATTGTTGAAAAGCTATCCCTCACTCACTGCCCATCGTTGAAATTAAAACACAACACAGTGGTTGGCAGTGAAATATCTAACACTTATCTGAATGAATCCACAACTGAGTATGGCAGTTTAAGGAAACACTAGTTTTTGGTTCTTTAAGTTCTTCTTTCCTCTGCATGGACAAGTCTGCAACCAGACAGTTTGTTACCACACCAGGAGGGACCTGAAGCTGCTGACTTTGCAGAAGAGGTGGGCGGGCAGGTCTCAGCAAGCACAACCTGGGTGGTAACGTTCAGATCAGTTATCCATGACTGGGCTGTTAAAGCATAAATAATTCATATATTATTTTAAAATAATGCTGAAAGATTTTTTTATTTCTACACTTTAGCAAGAATTACTTTGGGCCTAAATTTGAGCTTTTGTGTTACAATCAACTTGAGTCAGCCAGCTTATATATGTAAGGCCTACAAAGTTCAACAAGTACATACCCCAATTCCAGATATTGTTCTAAGTACTTTCCATGCATAACTTTCTTTAATTCAATTCAAAAATGTTATAGTTAAGGAAAATAAAGCTTCTCCAAAAGTAATTGATTTTCCCAAGGCCATCCAGCTAAACATGGCAAGGCCAGAATTTAAACCTTGGCAATTGAGTTCTTGAGACTATGAATATGTTCTTAACTAACAAGGTATTTGATAATTTTTAAAAACCCGAATTTGAAAATATAGTTGTCTGTTTATCTGATTATAAATTATTTCAGCAAACAACAGAGTTGCAAATTTATGATGTTTCCAAAGCAATAAAATTGCTATTTTAGAATTTAAAAGAGAACAAAAAGATTTGAAAATCAGGTAGGCTCCAGCTAGGAGGGTGGATTAAACACCACATAGCTGAGTTGGGGTTGCCAACAAGTTGCGTCTTTTGATGTGTACCAAGCCAACACATTAAGCCTCATTACCTCAGTCATATTGAATTACATTTTGTAATTTAATGAAACGTCAAGTTAGACCGTGCAGTGCAGTCATCAGCTTAAAGTGTTGATGTGTTCTCTGGCAAAGAGTCAATGGACAGACTCAGTTCCCAATCTTTCCATTCTGGTGGAGGTGATCATATCTGTTCCAGCCTTATTTTGGCCAATGAGCCAAATGCCTCTTCTTCTGTATCTTTTTTTTTTTTTGACAAATTATGTTTATATTTTTACCTTTTATTATTTTTCTTTTGATAAGAAGCTCATGAGAAGAGAGACTGCTGGAAAAGTTTAACCCCAAATTTTGAAGACTCTAATATGAGAAAGAGTCTTGCTTAGAAGGGTTCCTTCAGTGTTAATATAGGAGTGGGCATCAAAAGTGCTCTGGTATCTTTTTAAAAGACCCTTGTGTCTTTTAAAAAGACCCTTTAGTAACTATACCCATTAGACAGGCTGGGGAAAGAATTTGCCTTGTGGCCAAGTTTTTTTGTTTGTTTTCTTTTTTATTCTTTGTTTTTATATAGGAAAAAGATGATGCTATTGTGAGGTTTTACAGCGCATGTATTGAAAATGTCCCTCTGAAAGTAAAATAAAAAGAGAATGTAGCAGAAGAGAAGGACATAAGAATGGCTTATATCCTAGACTCCCTTTCTATTTTCTCCCTGGTCAATTACTTCGTGAATTAAAAAAAAATCAGGTTTCCTGTAGAAGAGCATCTCACAAAATGTGGACCTTGTGCCATCAACATCAGTAACACCTGGGAATATGTCATAAATGCAAATTATCAGGTATACTGAATCAAACTCTCTGGGGGTGGGTCTCAACAATCTGTGATTAACAAGGTCTCCTGGTGATTCTGGAGCATACTCAAGGCTCAGGCTACTTCTAAGTCTATACCATCTGTTAATGATTAATAGGCCATAATTAAAATATTGGGGGCAACTAAGTGACACTGACCAAAATACACAAAAATTGGGGACCTAGTCATTATGAGTTGTCCCCTAATCCATGGAGCTGGGCCCCACTTTAATCCTATTTGGTATCCTAATGCAGGAGTCACATCCAGAGTTAGGAGTAACAGGAAATAAAACCAATATTCTCTTATTTGCAAAATTAAAAATTATTAAAAAAAATAAACATCCTTGCAGATGATGTTTGAACCTTTGCCCAATTATTCACTTAAAACATTTTTGGAGATGGATTTTGGAGATAAAGACCATGAACTTTAAATTGTAATCTATTTTGCTAAATTACACTTGAGAACATTGAAATAATCTATACTCTCGACCCATGAGCACAATATCACTGCTTGGTTCAATCTTTTCACTTTTACCAATTTAATTGAAAAATATATGGCATTTTAAATTTGTGAAAATTTAACTATTTATGAGGTTAAGTAATCAGTCAGGTTGACTTACTGGTAACTTGTGTTTCTTGTTTGACTGATTTTTCTTTATCTTTTTTTAAAATCACTCTTTTTTTCCTCTCATTTAGTCTGTTAGAATAAGCCAAGTTATAGTAATAGATTTCCTGCTCCATCCCAGGAATACATTTCAGGTAGTCATGATACATATAAACATAAACACACATGTTCATATGCTCACATGCACACACTGGATTCAATTGGATCATACTTTATTAATATTTTCTTCTGCTTTCATAAGACTAATGGGACTATTTTTAAAATACTTTTCTCATCTGATTTTGACATCAAGGTTATACTGCACTTACAAAATAAGTTAAGTGTCTTTTCTAAAAATTATCTTAATAAGTTTTTATGATATATGTATTATCTGTTTCTTAAAGTTTTGGTAAAAGTTGCCTAAAAATCTGTCTGGGCAGACATCTCTCTGTCCAGGTGACTTTTGTGAGAAAAATATTTTTGCTACAATTTCAAACTCTTTATTAGTTATTGATCTATTCGGGTTATCTTTATATTCTTGAGTCAGTTTTGATAATTCATGTTTTTAAGAAAACTGTCCCTAATTTGTTGTTATAAGTTTGTTCACAGTTCTTCAAATATTTATTAAAATCACAACTGTTATTTGTAGTCATGTTATTTAATTCATTCTTGTTATCAATTATCTTTGCCTTTTCTTAGTTTTTTTTATCACTTTTGCTAAGAGATTTATGAATTTTTTTTCCAGAGAATCAACTTTTGGTTTTTAGTTATTATTCTTATTTTTTTGCTTATTTATTTTCCACTTTATAAATGCATGCTATATTTATTATTTCCTCCTTGGACTTTCTTTGGTTTTCAGAAGTTTTCTTTTTTTCTGGCTATTCAAATTGAGTATTATATCATTTATTTTCGGTATCATATGTTTGTTTTATAAATTAATACTAATGCTAAGATGTCATTTTGCATTCCTTGAGTTTTTAAATGCAGTATTTTCATTGTTGCTCTATACAGAATAAATAATAATTTCTATCTGATTTTCTGTAATACACAGATTTTCAAGTGTCAGTTCTTTTAGTTTCTAAAACTATGTTTTATTTTTTTCTACTCTTTAAAATTTTTAACTCAAGTGTGTTATTTTCAGAGGATGTAATTTTTATGCTATGTACTGTCTGATATTTGCTGAGATTTTTCTTTGTAAACAAGTATTGTGATTGATTTTTATTAGTACTTTATGTGAGCTTGTAAACATATTTAATTCTCCGTGGGTTTACATTAAAGTTTGACAACTTTAAGTTCTTTCCTCTATAATTACATTTGTTTTCTTTAACGAGCAGAATTTTCAAAGTCTCCTTGTACTGTGCACTATGATTGTGAATTTGCAAATTCTGCTTGTAATTTTTCTAAGTTTTACTGTATATAGTGTATGATTCTGGTGCTATGTGCATACAACTTCACCATTATTGTATATTTCTAATTGACTACACCTTTACAAATAATGTTTTATTCATATCCCACAAAACACGGAGAAGTTTTGTGATTGCAGTTTTTATGTTCTCTGATACAAATGGCGTGTCAGCTTTTATTTAGTTGGTATCTGCATGGCGTATATTTTGGAATTCATTTATTTTCAACTTTTCTTTGTGGTTCAGTTCTTAAGTGTATCTATATAAGAAGCAATTATTCAAGTGTATATTGTGTGTACTATGTGCAATCACATGTATGGGTTATGTGTGTATACTTTTGCCACAAAATAAAGATTTTTCATTTGACTTCAGTATACACATTACATAGCCATAGGTCCTAACCTATAGTTTGTTCCAAAGAAAAATCAAATAAATAATGATCCGTGAAAATAAAGCTAAGAAAATAAAAAATAATTTGTATATATTTGGATTAAGGTATAATCCATGTGCTGTGGGCTAAATATGTCCCCTCAGCATTCATGTTTAAACTCTAATCCCCAATATAACTGCATATGGAAAGAGGACTTTGGGGAGGTAATCAGGTCATGAGGGTGGTGTTCTCATGATAGAGTTAGTGCCTTTATAAGAAGAGACAGTAGAGAGATTGCTTCCCTCTCCCTCTCCTCTACCACATGAGGATATAACCAGGACCTTGACCAACTTTCCAGACTCCTTAATGGTGAGAAATAGATTGCTGATGGTTAGGTCACCCAGGATGGTATTGTTGTTACTTCATCCTGAAAGAACTAAGACAGCACATGATGTTACCAATTATTGAGTCACTATATCATGAAGAATGAGAGATTCACACCTATAAAATACCGCCAAAGTAGCAACCTTGAAGTGATGCATAATCTCAAAGCCTCTTAGCAAGAGGCTTGAAAATTAATGAACCAACTGCCCAAATTTGTAAGCTAAGAAAGGAAAAAAAAAAATACAAGTCAATTAGAATTTTCAAATTATTACAAAAAAAGCAAATATTGATAAAAATAAAGTATTGACAGGGTTTAGGAAATGATGAAGCAATTTATTTGAATAAAATAAAAATAAAACTTTACCAGTTAAATCAAGAAATAAAAAGACAGATAAACAAAAATAGGCCACATTTATTCAAAAGAAGTAGTTTTAAACTATAGAAAAAATATATAGAATTCTGCTATCACAAATTGGTATATATTAAGGCAATTGAGTATTTTCTAAGTGAATATTTCATAAATGTTGAATCAAAAATATAGAGAAAACTTTACTAATCAATTATAATAAGGATATTCAGAGGCCATTGAAGTCTCTACAAACTAATAACATCTGATTCTTTTTCTAAAAAATGTTTTTATTTTGGAATAATTTTAGATTTAAAGAAAGTTGTAAAAATAGAGTCCCCATATGCCTTTTATTCAACTTCCCCTGATGTTAATATCTTTTTTTTTGAGTTGGAGTCTCACTCTGTCGCCCAGACTGGAGTGCAGTGGCAGCTCCCAGCCACTGCAGCCTCGCCTGCTGGGCTCCAGCGATCCTTCCGCCTCAGCCTTCCGAGTAGCCAGAATTACAGGCACGCGCTACCACGCCCGGCTGATTTTTTGATTTATTGTAGAAATGAGGTCTCGTTGCCCAGGCGGGTCTCGAACCCGCGGGCTCAGGCAATCCACTCACCTCAGTCTCCCAAAGGCGCGGGATGACAGGCTGAGTCACCGAGCCCGGCGATGTTAATATCTTATATAGCTATAGTAGCATCATGAAAGCCAAGAAGTTATAACTGGTACAATTATTAACTAAACTCTAGACTTCATTCAGATTTCATCAGTTTTTTTGTTAATCCCTTTCCCAGATTCGGTTCAGGATCCTGAACATTAATTACCCTTAGTTGTGTTGGCTCTAGTCTGTGACAAAGGCTTTGCCTTTCCTTCTATTTTATGATCTTGGCACTTTTGAAGAGTATTGTCAAATGGAGTAATTTCTTTTTTTACTCTGTATAGTCAGAGTTTTTTTCGACGCATTTCGCTCTCTTTTTTCTTTTGCATTTTTAAATCTGTTTTTCAGTACTTCAGTCTTACTCATTACTCATATGTAGAATCTCTGTTCCTGCATTTTGGATCTATTACCTTCTATTTCTAGCTTTCCTTTCTTTCTGCCATCTTTAGGACTTCTTCTTGCTGATTTGTATTTCGGCATTGTTGATCTCGTTCTCTCTCCGTTTATCTCTTTCTTTCTATTTCAACTTGTAATACAATTTTAAATTTTGGAATAAATTACTTGTTTTTATAGCTAAGATGGCATTTTTTGATTTCAGTCTACTAATCATTTTATCTTTTATTCCTTTTTATTAGAGTTCACTTTTTTCTATTAACTTTCTAAAATGAAAGTAGTTACTATTTACTTTTATTTTATTCTCCCAGAATAAAATATTTTCTAAAACTATGCACATTTTTGGAATGTAATGTTTGTTTTACTCTTTTAAAAAATATCTCTACTCAATTTAAAAAGGAGACAAGTCAATCTATAACTGTCATTTTCAAATAACCAAACAGACAATACATAAACAAAATAGTATGGTTGTATTCTTCTTGCATTTCCTCTTCTTTCACTTGGGAATTTTCTGTCTCCTCTTAGAATCTAGGCTGAATACTCAGCTGGAACAAGCTAATGCAGCCTGGTCAGTCATTCAAGCTTTTCAGCAGCGTCTGGTTGAGGCAACAGCTGGGAATTATGAGCCATTATGACCCAAGAATTGTATGATTGTAAGCTTTTGCTATATATTTTTGAAACTTCTTCACTACGTTCCAGTTCCACTGAGTTGAGAGAATATTCTGTTTCATACAGCAGATTGTGGTAACTACCACTCATATTAGTATAAGCTCAAAATCAAGACATTCCCACTAATATGCACATTTTGTTTGGTGAGAGGATGTTGCCATATCTTTTCTCTGCTACCACCTTCTCTCCTTCACAAATCACAATGCATTTAGAACTCTAGTATGTAACAGCAGAAATAGCTCCTAGTGAGTCAAGTCCCATCACTTCAATAATTCAGCTTCCAGACATTGCTTTTCTACATTACCATGTTAATAACTCTCTGAGCTAAAGGAGAATGAAGAAAAAGATCTCTTGGATTTCCTCAAGGAATCTACTCCATCCAAATGCAACTCAAAATAGTGGTTTCTCCCAGAGCCCCCCAACTCTTTCAGTTCTTGTCGTTTCAAACAGAGGTATTAGAACAATTGCCCAGAATGTTCTCTTCTTACTTCTCATAAGTCATACTATGTTATCATTCTCAGTTGTATGGTGGTTGACAAAATATTCTTTGCTTTGATTCAAGGGTCATATTTTTCTGATAGAAATGTCAGAAATATTCTAGTACCAGACTGACACTATTAACTAAGATTCAGTGCTGGCATAAGTTGATGAAATATTTTTGCTTCTTTGTAGTATTTTTAGCTGGGTTTGATGGTTACTAGGGAAAGACTGCTAAAATTGTTTGCACTTCCATCTTCTGCTAAATCCTTATATTTTCAGTATTAAAAGTTCTGACTTATTTTTCTTTTAATGCGTTTTCTATGGACTTAAGCCTTACAAGGTATAATATCTTGAGACAATTCACTACTTTCTTTATAAGTTGAATAAATGTGTCTTTTCATGAGATAGGTTTAATAAATATGGAGCTTAACTATGGTTATGGCAACACACTTCTCAGTTTGCTCATTTTTTTCTTTTCCTCTTTTTGTTTTTGAATGAGGCAACTATATTCTTGTTTTACATATGCAGAAATCTGCTGGGGAGTAATACTGTAACTTTCTTTGCCAATAAAATTTCTGTTGCAGTGATATGACAAGGAATATTTTTTCCTTTGGAATTCAGGTTTAGTTCCTTTCTCTTAGGTTTCCACTGTGTATATTGAATACATTATGATTTAAACATAAGCAAGAAAGCTGTTGAAATCCAAAGGCAAAAGATGATGCCGGAAGATACTTTAGCACTGCCTCCATACTGTCATCTTGCTTTAAAACTTCCTTTCTGTGGTAGAGTGGTGAAGGACTGGAGAAACACAAATGCCAAGGGAAGTCATTAAAGAAGCATTCTTCTTTTCATTCCTTTTACTTTTTGTGAGATCAGATCTGACATGACAACGGCTCTCTGTTGGCTTTTCTAAGGGAAGGAAGACTGTGTTCACCAAGAATTTAACTGAGGTGTCACAGCCTCCATTACAAATAATGGCATCTTCATCAAGCCTTGGCCAGTGACTCCGAAGCTCCTGGACACACATAGACAGCCAAGTGGGAAAGAAGAGAGCACTCATTCTAGGTGACCCTTGGATATGCTTAAATATTGTGCATTTAAAAATTGATTGAAGTATCTTTTCCACGATTTTTAGTTGGACAATATTTAAGCATGTCCTGGGGGCACCTGAATTGACTCACCAATGTTGCTATCTTGGACACATGGCAGACTTTGCTCATCAGTCTGAGACCATTTCTTTCACTTCCTCTCAAGAGAACATACCAGAAACTCCCCAGGTCAGTTAGGGCCCACATGTGAGATATCACTAATCTGCCTTCCTAGACCTAAAGAGTTACTCAATATTTATAGTAGGTTACATTGACATTAAACCTACATTTATAGGAGGTTACATTCTTCTGAGGGGACTTGCAAAGTCCCTACATTTCCCAATTATTTATAGAGAAATGCCCTGCCATTCTTCTTTGAAGACACTAGACAACTGAAAAGACTTTGAAAAAACTTTGGGAAGTAATTTCTATGACGTGTTCTTGGCTCTGGAGTTTAGTTTACCACTACTTATTTTATTTAATTTTTATTTTAAAGATACGGGGTACAATTCAGGGTTAGGTATACAAATGTTCATTATGTAGGTACCCTTGTGGATGAGGTGTGCCCTTCCCTCCCCTGGCCGTTTCCCTCAACTACCAATCCCACCCCCAGCTCCCTTGGCAGTTTTCCACTACTGCCAATTCCTTTCTTATAGTATTATGATAATTGTTCAAGGTCTGCTCATGAGCGAGAACACATGGTACTATGTTCTTGGTTTCTGTGATAGATCACTGAGTACGATAGACTCTAAATCCATCCAAGTTGCTGCAAAGTTCATATGTTTGTCCTTCTTTATGGCTGCGTAATATTCCATTGTGTAGATGTACCACATTTTTTCACTACTTAATTTTAATTGTAATTGATTCATTATAGGGGCATGATATTAAAACCTTCTTACATGGGCAAGGCTTGGAAGAAGAAGGCAGAGAAAGTGAGAGGGGATTCTGGAAACTCCCCATAGAGGGGTCCTGACCTGGAGTGTCTCATTACAATGAGGATACTCAGAATTACCTCCTTTCAGGACTTACTAGCACACTCACAGTGAAGACCCACACAAGATCCTTAAAGAAAGAATGCATTTTTGCCTCCCATTTTTTCATTTATATACAAAACAAACATTCATTATCAAAAACTGCAAAAGAGAGAAACAATGATAAAGAATAAAGTAAAAATCACCTGTTACTACCTTTGGAAAACTTTTATTAATATATACGTGGATTTTTATTACAAATTGATAATCAACACATATAACTCTGGACTGGGAGCAGTGACTCATGCCCGTAATCTTGGCACTTTGGGAGGCAGAGGTGGAAGGATCCCTTGAGGCCCGGAGTTAAAGACTAGCCTGGCACAGCTAGACCCTTCATCTCCACAAAAATAAGGAAATTAGCCAGGTGTGGTTACACATACCTGTAGTTAGGAGGCTAAGTCAGGAGGATACTTTGAACCTGGGAGGTCGAGGTTGTAGTGAGCTATGATTGTACCACTGTACTCCAGCCTGGTGACAGAGTGATATATCATCTCTATTTGAAAAATAGATGATAGATAGATCTGTGTTATACCTCCTAGAAAGGCCCATTCTTAGGTGTATATCAATTCCCTGCCCTCAGAAACATTTTTGTCTATTGACTAAAGTTTTTTGTTTTTGTTTCTGTTGTTGAGCTACAGTCTCACTCTGTCGCCCAGGCTGGAGTGCAGTGGCACACTCACGGCCACCCCAGCATCAACCTGCTGCCTACTGGGCTCCAGCGATCCTTCGGCCTTAGCCTTCCAAGTAGCCAGAACTACAGGTGCGTGCCACAACACCTGGCTAATTTCTGATTTATTGTAGAGATGAGATCTCACCAAGTTGTCCGGGTGGGTCTCGAACCCGCGGGCTCAGGCAATCCACTTGCCTCGGCCTCCCAAAGCGCTGGGGCTGGGATTACAGGCTGAGCCACCAAGCCCAGCTGACTAAAACTTTTTGAAGTTGAGAAGTTTCTTCCTCACTGAATTGAATCCCTCAAGTTCTGAAACCATAAAAGAATAAACTGGACATCGCTTTTAAAGCTCAGGTTTGCGCTCTTTGAATTTTTCATTAGAAACAAAGATATATTTTTATTTGGGACGGGACCCAGAAACTTGAATCAAATCTAAGGAAATGTCCAAATGTGTCAGTCTCTAGTTTACTTTAGCAGTTTTAGGATTTTGTTTACATTTCCATTTGATTCTCTTCTCCTGTCACCCTCACCCATTTCTTTTCAAAGAATGATCTCTGTTTCAGTATTTCTCTTGAAGCAGAATTATGCCATTACCTGGAGTCAAGTGACAGCAACCTGATGTTTGAATCAGTGTTGTTTTTGCAATGAGCACTGAAGCAGAGGAGAATGAATAGGTTGCACTAAACTATGATTTGTAGCACTTTTTAGCATTATTGGTCCATCTGCAGAAAGGATGGAGATTTGAGGGATTGTGTTTATGTTAAGCAACTGTTCTAAGTCTCCAGTGGAAGAACATTTGGAAAGGTTCTCTCTCCCTTTCCCTTGGAATATCGACCAGTGCGGCATCCTTCCCTGCACGTGGTGAGAAATGAGAAACGCCCATTCACTCAGCTTTTTGGATTCTTGCATTTTCTGAGAAGTGGCAATGTTCTCGTTACATGTCTGGGGTCAGAAACCACTCCACGGGTAGTCAACGAGAACCACAGGAGATTTACTTTTAGGAAAATAAGTCTGTCAGTAAGGCAGACTTGTCCTGAAGGAGTGAAAGAGCAGATACAGCCTTTGGGAGGCTGAGGTGAGTGGATTGCCTGAGCCCGCGGGTTCGAGACCCACCTGGGCAACTTGGCAAGACCTCATCTCTACAATAAATCAAAAAATCAGCCGGGCGTGGTAGCACATGCCTATAATTCCGGCTACTCGGAAGGCTGAGGCGGAAGGATCGCCGGAGCCCAGCAGGTCGAGGCTGCGGTGGCTGGGCACAGCCACTGCACTCCAGTCTGGGCGACAGAGTGAGACTCCAACTCAAAAAAAAAAAAAGAAAGAAAGAGCAGATGCAGCCAGGATGCATGTCTGATGTGACCAGGTGGAGGACTCCTGCAAGATACTTGTGCTCCTCTTACTAAAAAAACCAATGACAAGCAAGTGACGAGAGGACAGTTCTGGTGATGCGTCCATGAGGCACATGAAACCCTGAAACACCAGACCCAAAGAGAAGAGCTGCCAAACTCTTGAGAAAGCCACAATCACAGGACAAATATATATCTTGGATATATAAAATCATATATATCCATGTATATGTATACATGCATATATATATTTTTTCTTTTTTACCTTCCTGGTTAAATGAACTATTCATTGCATGCCCTTGTGGTCCATAATTGTCATCTTATTACTTGATAATCAAGGATTCATTCATGCAAGGACCCAGTTAAACACAAGGGGAAGGAAAATTAAATTGATTCTTGTTTATCTTTTTTGAGTAAGCAACGAAACAACTGCTAGACATATACTGCATACTTCGTGTCTTGGATCAACAAGGAAGCCATGCCAAACGTCAGATTAAATATTCCACAGCTGAAGTGTTTGCATAACTTTTCAGTGGCTACCATCTACAGAAAGAAAAACAGCGATGGGCCTTTAGAAAAATATTCTCTTAGCTTGACATGCTCACAGTGTACTGCCAGCAATTGCTCTCGACTTGGAAGGCCAGGCCATGCATATCTTGTCCGAGGCATGTTGGCGCCAGCTGGCAAGCACAGCCCTGGGCTCCCATTTCCTCCAGGAGCGTGAAGCCCCACTGTGCACCTTGAAGGCCACAGCTACACCACAGTATTGTTTAACCCCTATCTGCTTTGGCTAAGAACCAAGTCGTTTTAAGAAGGAATTTCCTGGTTCTTGAAGTGTCTATCGTGTTTCACCAACGAGTTTGCAATCGCTGCGTGTGTTTTCAGTTTGAGTTGGCTCGGTGAGGCTGCTGAGGAAACTGGAGACAGGTCTTTATTGAAACAAAATAATAAGTCTGAACAAATCAGCTTTATTGTCATTGGCTCTGGTATGGTTTGGATTAATTTCAGCTTTATAGTTCTCAAGGATTGCACAAGAGGAGATGCTCTTCAATTTCAGGTTATGTGAGGGAAGGGAGAGAGCTGACATAGCTTAAGCGCCTACTAAGTGTCAGGAGCCTTTCATACATGATCTCAATTACTTTTCCTAACAATTCAATGGTGTCTTGTTCCTCCATTCATTTTACTGACAAGAAAATGGAGGTGTTTAGAGGGACATTCCCTTGTCCAGCGTCACACAGCTAGGAGTGCAGATGAGAAGTCCACTTGCTTTATTTCATCTGAGATCCGCCACTCAATCTCTGTGACCTAGGGAGAGTCACTTCCCCTCTGTGCTTCAACTGCCGCACTGCAAAATAAGAATAATAATGTGAATCCTTCATGGAGGGTTAATTAGAATGTGTGTAAGCGGATCAGGGCAGTTCACTGGTTCATACATTTAGCCCTTGTTATGTAACAGTGCAGAGATTGAAACCCAGCATGGCTCCTTTCCAAGCTGGTGCTGATGCTATCTCACAGAGTAGGTCATGCCACCCTTCTCCATGGGGAAGGTTTACATCAACACTAATATTCAAAGGTCTCAAAGTAGAAGGCGATCTTACATCCTTGCTTTAAGAGTATTTTCCCTATTGAGACAAACAAGTCCTGTAGCTCTGGCTCAGACTTGGGCTTCTGCAAAAGAAGCTGTCTGGGAAAATAAACTGGAAGAAGAATTGATGGGAGATGTAGAGGTTGCAGGGCTCTGTCATCTTGCCATCCAGGTCAGTGGCTTGGGTTCAGAATGAAAAAATGAAGTTAGCTGGTAATATGTTTTCTCACAATAGCTGTTATCTGATCTGATGACTGCAGCAGAAGCGGAGCTTAACTGATGATGTTAAGGATGTCAACCATTGCAGTGCCTGTCAGTCTGGTCCTCAAACCCCACCTGGGTGCTTCCTGTGTTCCAGACTTTGAGCTGGCTTTCGGACACAAAGATGAGTAAGACGTGGTTCCTGTTCTTGTAAAGCTCCCAGGCAAGTAATTAGATGGGCCCACACAGCTCATGGGTCTCGCTTACCATAGAAGCCATTAAAATTCTAGACCCTGTAAAATCGTTCAGAAGGAAGTCTTGTCGTCTTTAGCTATCACACCACCAGGACGTTTTGAATCTTTGTGAAGAGGTTTAGGTAACTTTATTTAATGATCCTCTGTGAGAAGGCAACATTCACACATAGAAGGGAGACCCATCATGGAACCGATTTGGTCAATCACTTGGAAATTTTTCCAGTCTTGCAAGGATTTCTGGAACACAAGTTGTACCGATAATTACCCCCAGGGAATTGGATTCAGAAGACCTCAATGCAAATTCTGGTCTTGCCACTTAGAAGCTTCGTGATCTTAGGAGCCAAGTCATTCAACCGGAGTCATGTTTTTTATCTATAGAATGGAGAAGAAAAATTATATTCAAGCTACATGTTTATCAAACAGTTAATAGATTAGTATCTACGAAAGCCCTTTTTAAGCAGTAAAGACTTGTGAATATTTATTCTTGTTACTTCTCTTCATACTTTCGCTTCCACTTATTCAGGGTACATTTTGCATAATGTGACTTTTAGATTTCAGGCTTCTGGCTTTATAATTTGATGTTTATGAACATTTCAATAAAGAGAGGGTGGAAAAGAATAAACACCAATGAGCCATTTTTCAATATCACATCCATGAGAAGCAAGAGGTAAAAAGAGATGAATGAAACTGTGGTTCTGTAAAGCCTAAGCAATATTCCCAAGGTCAACATCTAGAGAGTAGTTGAATTGGAACAGCAGCTGCTATTGGCTTGATTTCCAAGTGCAGGTTCTTAACCACAATCTACTTTGTTTCTGAAGATAATGCTGATATTAATAATCTGAAGTGGGAAAGGATGACTAGAAACAATGTTCATTCATTATGTTTATAGAAAACTGAAAAGCAATGGTTTATAGCTTTTCTCTGAGGGTAGGAAAATAATTAAATATATGTTCTTATAGATAGGAATGTATGAAATATGATCTAAACAAAAGACAAGTGCAAAGTATGAAATACTATGTAAATTTGTGGTGCTTTTTTACAAGCCCCTTCTCTAGCTAGTCCTGACTTCCTTGGACTAGCCCCAGGAATCCTGTATCATTATCACCCTTAACTGGAAGTCATCTCAACTCTGAATTCCCAGAGCCCCTTTGAAGAATCTTTTTTTTAGGATTAGCACTCCTGCCTCTGGGCCTTTGTACTTGCTATTTTCTCTGGCTGGAATATTATTCTCCCCAAAACCTCTAGGCTCATGCTCCCTTCATGGTAACATCTGCTTAAATGTCCCCTATTGGGCAGACTTGACTAGACCTTTTCTCATCACACTGTACAGAATAGTCATGTCCCTCTCATCACTCTTATCCATTGCCTTACTTTATTTTTCTTCAAAGCACTTTCCACCATCAGTCATATTACCTAATGTCTTGTTTATCGACTGCTTATCAGTCTCAAATATAAGCTATATAATAACAGAGAATTTCTTTTGGTTATTGCTGTTAAAAGGACAGACTGAGAGTGGGAAGCCATTTTTCATTTTGTTCTTAAACCCTGACACAATGATGAGAAAGTCGAAGCTATGTGTTAGAGAAATGCATACTTCAGATAAAGATTAACCTTGCTGACTTTGTCTTTTCAGAAACAGACTTCCTGGTGCCAAGCATAGGAGCTGTCTCATGGCTTTTGTAAAGGGAGTTTACAAGGCCTAAGACTTCACGCATTAGACAAAAGTTATGCAAATCACAAAACTTGTGATTACAAAAGTTATGCAGACTGCAGGGCTGCCCAATGGGAATGCATAGGAGATAAGGGGAAGAGTGCCTTCCATTAGTTCTAAGGAATGTCATTTGGGAATGTACAGATGCACCAGAATCCTTGTCCCACCCTTCTCTAGGAGCTATGATAAGATGGACAAACATTAATGGGTCTCCGTGTCACAGGGTCTCCAAGACATTCTCAGGTGGTCAACAAGGAAATCACAGCAGACACATCCACCTGATTGCAACACCTCCAAGGGAAAGACTTTAAGCTGGGGCTGGGTGGAGGTTGGGGAGGGTATGGGGCCACACTCACCTAGAGAATAGGCCTACTTTCTGTCTATGGGAAGTAAACTTTCCTTTAGTAGATCTCTTCTTCTTTCACCTCTTTGTGTGTTGCAATTCTTTGCATTACTCAGATCTCTGGTTTGTCAGTGTACACCTCTGGCACACTGGCTCCCGTCAGTACTGTGCCCCTCTCCCTCCATCCAGTCACCCTCACCCTACCCATACCCTAACAGCCATCTCCCCCAAATCTAGAATAGCACCTACACATAGTAAATGCTCAAAAATTATTTGTTAAATAAGTGAGTGGATTAGCTGGGTTTGGTGACTCAGCCTGTAATCCCGCGCTTTGGGAAGCTGAGGCGAGTGAATTGCCTGAGCCCGTGGGTTAGAGACCCGCCTGGGCAACTTGGCGAGACCTCATCTCTACGATAAATCAAAAAATTAGTTGGGCGTGGTAGTGCACACCTGTAGTTCCAGCTACTTGGAAGGTTGAGCCGGAAGGATCGCCAGAGCCCAGCAGGTTGAGTCTGCGGTGGTCAGGAGCATGCCACTGAACTCTATTCTGGGTGACAGAGTGAGACTCCAACTCAAGAAAAATAATAACAAATAAATAAACAAATAAATGAGTGAATGAATAAAGAATAAATGGCTGTGGCCTTTTATACTTTGCACTGCAGATGGTTATCTAGGCATCTTACCTCATCTGGGGAACTATGAACTTTCTAAGGGCAAGATCCATATCTGATTCACTTTTCATCTCTCTAGGTCCAACAATAGTCCTTGAAATTGATTAAAAATTTACAGAGATTTTATATGCATTGTCTTATTGTGACTGAAAAACTCTAAAATAGGTTGATATCTTTATTTCTATTTGTGTTCGCTTGAGCTGTTATAACAGAATGCTATAGACTAATGGCTTAAACAACAGACATTAATTTCTCATGGCTCTGGAGTGTGGGAAGTCCAAAATCAACATGGCAGGCAATTTGGTTACTGGTGATGGCCTACTTCCTGTAGATGACTGTCTTTTTGCTGCATCCTCACGCGGTAGAGACTGGTCAGGCTCTTTTCCTCTTCTTATCAGGGCACTTATCTTAACATGGAGCCCCACCATCATGAACTTATCTAACTCTAATGACTTCTCAAAGGCTCTACATGCAAACATCGTCACATTGGGTTAAAGCTTCAACATATGAATTTTGGGGGGACACAACCATATATTCATCCTACCATTTTACAAATGACAAACCACAACTCAGGGAAATTTAATGGAGAAGTCAGAGCTCAAGCCCAGTTCTTTCCACAAACCCATGATCCTTTTTGTTAAGGACCACTGCCTCTCCCAGTGCTAGAACTCACTAATAACTACTGACCCAAGATTAAATAATGGTCACTGATGCAGGACTCCCCTTGAAGGCACAGAAAAGGCGGAATTCTTCAGAAACAGAGAAAGTCTTTCACACTATCAACATGAAGGTGTTTCCACTTTTGTTTTTACCTGATCCCAAACAAGGTGAAGTGAGGATTTTTGGGAAACCCAACTTCACTTGTACAAACGACCATTTATGTACCTAATCCTGAAGTATACTCCACATCTTTAAAATAAAGTAAAAATTAAAGTAAAAAAAAGTTTTAAAAATTAGGCATGATTTTTTTTTTTGAGTTGGAGTCTCACTTTGTTGCCAAGACTGGAGTGCAGTGGGACACTCACGGTTACCCCAGAATCAACTTACTGGGTTCCAGTGATCCTTCCACCTCAGCTTTCCAAGTAGCTGGAACTACAGGTGCATGCTACCACACCTGGTTAACTTTTTATTTTTATTGTAGAGACGAGGTCTCGCCAAGTTGCCCAGGCTGGTCTCGAACCTGTGAGCTCAGGCAATGCACTTACCTTGGTCTCCCAAAGTACTGGGATTACAGACTGAGCTAGACATGATTTTTAAAGTTTCTTTTGTACTAGGAACTGTGTCATTTCACTGTTACCCTCCTTTTTTAAGTTGAAGGTATGGAGGCCCTGTGAAATAAGACAGCTGAAGTAGGCCACAAACCAACTAAAGCGAATGACAAGATTTGAACTTAGGCTAGGCTCTCTCTTTCTCTCTCTCTCACTGACAAAGATACCCAGTTCTTAGTATGACCATTGGGAAATTATTGAGTACCCTTCTGTTTGGACTGTTTGTTCCAGTGGACATGGTTTAGAATAGTGTCCTTATCTCTTTCAGAAGTGAAAAGCATATAAACCTCTGAAAATGTGCAGCCTTGGTCATTCATTTTTCCCTTCTAAGTTAAAGATAATAATTTATATATATATATATATAGTATGTATGTGTCTATGTGTATACATATAGTCATATAAAATATGAATATATATAATAATATGAATTGTAACATATATATTTTTTAATCCATACATTTTTCCTAGATTCGATGAGTTCTTTGATCTCTAAAAATTTTTGTAAGTTTTCATTAAGTCTTGGAACGTCTAGAACCCTCACATGAAGGCA
This sequence comes from Carlito syrichta, assembly GCF_000164805.1. Taxonomy (NCBI): domain Eukaryota; kingdom Metazoa; phylum Chordata; class Mammalia; order Primates; family Tarsiidae; genus Carlito; species Carlito syrichta. The sequence goes on from NW_007244132.1 coordinate 169,766, forward strand.
ACACAGACTCCAAAGTTAATATTTATCCACCACTAATCTCTGTATCTATTTTTACCAGAAATATCTTATTTATTTTCAAGGCAGAACATGTTGCCAAAATTTGCCGTTGCACCAAATTATCAATTCTTATAGATCAGAGTATAAGATAGAATAGAAGGATAGATCTCAAACCAGAGATTGTTTTGTGCTTTATTTCTTAAGTTGGTCTACAGAAAAAAGGAAGAGTGTGGTTTAGACCTTACCCAGGCTAATTCAAACCCAGAGGTACATTTAAATTTGTATGTCTTTCAGTGCATAATTGTGTCTTATAATTTGTAGTCCCATTCTCTGTTCCACCCTAACCTGGGCCAAAGCAAAACAAATCAGAACAAACAAAAAGAAAAAAAGCAATCCAAATATGCTTTACTTTATAAAAATAATAAACAAGGAGTATTCTTTCAATTCAGACAAATAACTTGCCCTGTCCTAACATGACATAAAGTAAGACGCTCCAGAGGAGTCACCTTCAAAGTCCTATCAAGAATGATGCCAATAAAGCTGCAACCTGTGACACTCTTTGTTGGAAATGAATTCCTCTTTTAAGATTGACTAGGGAAGAGAGGGGAAAAAAATGCTGAACAGGCACAGCTAAAATGCCCACTGTAGTTTTTGCATCTACAACATGTAGGATTTGGGCTGATGAAGAGAATGCTAAGGACCATATAAGCTCCAATATTCTCTGATGATCTGATTTTCCCACCTGTAATCCATAATTCTGCTAAACCCCGTCGTATTTTCTTTCTTTACAGAAACCCAAATTAATGTCCAGTAGCCTACTCATTATGTTTTCCCTGTGAGAGAAATAAAATGATTTTTTGAAGTTTAAAATCAATTCGCATCAAATCAATGCTAGAACACGAATTCAGTTATATTCTTCTTCAGCCTTTCATTCTGGTCTCAAAAACCACGTGGTACATTCCACAGACCATCCTTCTAACTGGTTTCAGAAATTGCCCAGGTCTGAGTTACGACATTGAAGAGAATATAGGTACATCATGTATGTAGCAAATCCAGAGTTCCTGGGAAACAAAGTTTTCCAACTATAAAATGCAATAAAGCAACTTATTATTTAAAGTATCAATATAGCAAAGGTCCTTTTATTTTTTTTTAGAAGACAACCACTGTTTCAGCTTTTCTATTTGACAATTCTAAATTTTCCTAAGTTGAATTTATTTAAAGCAGAGTATACCTGTGAGAAATACAGTAAACAGAGTGTGTCGCACTCGAGGGTGGCAAAATTCCTGGTTAGCCATCTGTGGCTCGCATTTGCTGAACACAGCAGCAGTGGCATGGGAGATTCTCATTCACACTGAGTTTAGAGGTTAGGAATCTTGGAAAATGACATTGCCTGTCTTAAGGGCACCTACTTATCACACCTGTTTGTCTATGACACTTCCAGGGTGCTATCATTGTGGTACCTAGGCAAGTTTAATAGGAAAATTTTTTAATTAAATTAAATTTTTAATCGACAAGTAATAATTGTATATATTTATAGGAAACAACGTGATGTTATAATACACACATATAGTATAAAATGATTAAATTAGGCTATATAGCATATCCATCACCTCGTATGCTTATCATTACTTTGTGATGAAAGTATTTAAAATCTATCCTTTTAGCAATTTCAAAATATATATAATTATTATTATCTATAGTCACCATGCTGTGCAATAGATCACTAGAACTTATTCCTTGTGTCTAACTAAAAGTTTGTGACTTTTGGCTATTATCTTTCCTTTCCTGTCCACCCTGGTAACCACCGTTCTACTCTCCACTTCCATGAGTCTGACATTTTTAGATTCCACATACAAATGATATTATGTGGTATTGTCTTTCCGTGCCTGTCTTAATTCACTTGGCATTAGCATAATATCCTCTGGACTCATCCATATTGTCACAAGTGACAGGATTTCCTTCTTTTTTTAAGGCTGAATAGTATTCCATTGGGTGTATATACCACATTTTCTTTATCCATTCATGTGTTGATGAGTATTTAGGTTGTTGCTATACCTGGGGTGTTCTGAATGATGCTAGAATGAAAATGAGAATGAAGATATCACTTTGACATACTGATTTCATTTCCTTTGGGTGTATATCCAGAAGTGGGATTGCTGTATCATATGGTAAGTCTATCATTATTTTTTTGAGGAACCTTCATACTGTTTTTCAAAATGGTTGAACTATCTTGCATTCCCACCAGCAGTATAAAAGTTTCGCTTTCTCCACATCCTCACCAACACTTGCTGTCTTTCATCTTTCAAGTCTTCAGAAGATTCATTCTTAGTGTAAATAAAAATAAAGAAAACAGTAACTACAAAGAATCGTTGCAAACAATGAAGATTTAGGCATGTACTCAGAATATTTTCTGAAATAAACACAGACATCTTTTTCTTCTCCCATGCGCTCTGGACTTCTGAGTCTTCATTTTACTAAGCAGAGACTAGCTTAAATAAACTGCTTTGAGTAAGAAACTAATTTGGGGATGCCACAAAACAGCCATTTTACAATGACTCTGTATCTGATAAAATTTTAACGTCCAACTTTTCCTGAGGGCCATGGTGGAAAAGGTTTTTTATTGAAATTCCCAGTTTCTGCCGCCTTCAAGGCACAGCCAGCAGTGCTGGGCAGTCATCCGCACGATTTTTTACTTTAACTGGTGTGGGGGCTTTCTGAGCCAGGGTGAACCACGATAGGCCCTGGTATTGCCCCACTCTGTTGCTAAGAAGCACATTTTACAAACTCCCCTTTCTTTGGGGATTTCTGGCTGTTTATCCGCAGCAACTTGTAATCACATAGAAACCCCACTGCCATCTGTTGCTTAGTCTCCCTGAAGCATAACTTGAGGAGGTTATGTACTCCTCAAGTCTACTTTTTCCCCCTAATTCCATAAACTGAGTGTCACGTCCCAGCTTGTAAAATTTGCTTTAATTACCCCTTTCCACATTCCTCATGTTTAGGTGTAATTTTAAATGGCTAGCGGAAACTATGCATGACATCTGTACAAGAAACACAGCAGAGCATCCAAAGTTAAACGAGACACACTTCCAATCCTCATGTAGTTTCAATTTATAGGAAAGATATAATATAAGAATGGATGGACTGTAAAAGCAGGAGAGAAGAAAGTGGTCGATGTCAGTAGCAAGTTCCAAAAAAAGGGACATTCGTTCGTCCTGGAGAGATCAGGAAGAATCTCAGGAAAGTCGGTTTTGGATTCAGCCTTAAAGTGATCTTCCTGTTGTCAGAAATAATATATTTTATTTTTCTGACTTCATAGACTCAGTGAGTGATTCCGCATCAAATGGAATGGTAGTTCCTCAGAACAGCGTATACGTGGGAGGAGGAAGAAAGAGAAGTAACCACAAAATTTAAAAAATAAAACAAAAATCCTGGATAACTTTGAGCATCTGTTCCACTCCCACGCTAATAAAATTCGCCTGGGAATTTCAAATAAAAGGAGGACAGGAAACAAGAGGGCCAGGGAAGGGAACATCAGTGAAGAAAAAGACAAAGGAGAGAAAAAAAAGCCATAGAACATCCCAAGGGCTGACCTCTTTCTCCATCCTGAACCCAGGAGGATGCTCAGCATGGAAGCTGGGGCCTTGCTAAATTTATCTCCCCAAAATAACACCCTGCAGCCGGGCTCGGTGGCTCAGCCTGTCATCCCGTGCCTTTGGGAGACTGAGGTGAGCGGATTGCCTGAGCCCGCAGGTTCGAGACCCGCCTGGGCAGGGAGACCTCATCTCTACAACAAATCAAAAAATCAGCCAGGCTTGGTAGCGCGAGCCTGTAGTTCCGGTTCCTTGGAAGGCTGAGGCGGAAGGATCGCCGGAGCCCAGCAGGTCGAGGCTGCGGTGGCCGGGAGCGGCCACTGCACTCCAGTCTGGGTGACCGAGTGAGACTTCAACTCAAAAAAAATAAAATAAAATAACACCCTGCAGAGCACCACCTGGGGGGAAAAAGAGAGGAGGGAAGTGGGGTGAGCAGGATAGGGGCCATCAGGGAAGGGGACACACTTAGCAGGAGAGGGGGAAGGATGAGGTACAACACAAGAAATGTGAAGGTAAATTTGTATATGTAAGACTCAGCCCATGCCAAAGAGCATTGAAACCAAAAAATAAATGTCCCAAGTGCCATTATTTTTAAAAAGGAAGATTTCCTTGTGTTGAACTTAGTTCTATGTGTGTGTGCATGTGTGCACAAGCATGCTTGCATGTATACTGTTTATCATCATCTGCTTGAGAAAGGCCAGCGATCTCACTGGGGAGATCCAGAAAGGACAGACTTGCATCCAGGAGAATGCCCAGAATCTGAGTTGACCCTAGACCTCTCATGCCAAGCAATGCCAGCACCACTGTAGAGCTAGTTTGCCCACCATCTCCTCTACGTGCAAAAATCAAGGTCTGGGCCTGAGGTCTGTTCACGGGACCTTCCCTCACCAGAAGGATTTCAATGTTTGGCTGGGCTTCTCAGATGGAATAATGAGGCACAGATCAAACGCAGACTGGACTGTGCACAGTGGAAAGTTGCAGAAAGTTCTTACTAGGAGAACACACCTAGCTGCGTGACACAAATGTATTCATGGTTTCTGCCCCAGGATGCACGAAACTGGAGGAAATGTGTTGAGGTTAGTGGGGCTTCTTCTTGAGAGGCAGTAGTGGCTATGACTGAGCTGGCTGTTAGTCCTCTTGTTGAGTCTGGTTGGTTTTTGTTGGATCGGGTTGGTTCTCTAAGATCCTGCCAAGCCATGTGGCTGATTCTGAGATGTGGAAAGGGATGACTTCAGGCCCATTCCATACTCCTGCTGAGGGTGCCTGCCATGTGGCAGGGGTGCTGTATTCTGCTGAGCAGATAGCATCCCTGCACTACCTGAGTGTAGTTCACCGGCTCTTCAAGGCACACCCATCAACCCTCATCTCTGGAGGTATCATTTGAGAATTGGATCACATGTTAACATTCGGATTGACTTCTTGCTTCATGACATTAAGGACCAAAACAAACTCAAATTCCTAACCAAGGCCCATCTGTGTGGCTTTGCTTTTAAAAAGTCTTCCCTGGTAAACGCAGAGAGCTCACAACTGGTAGAGGGAAACTGGAGCATTTACTGAAAGCCTGGGATCATCCAAGTCATCTCTGTGCTGGGCCTTGTGTCTGCTGTGCTTATCCCAGGGAAAGACTTTGCAGTTTCGCTGCCAGCTGCTATTAAAACATCTCTGGATGTGAAGGCAATCTGGCTGTAATATCTGTCACCCCACTAATCGCCTGGGTTGATTCGGGTGATCTGGCTGGCTAGGCCGGTGTCCCCTTCCTCCACGTGTGTCCTCCTTAAGCTGCACACTCAGTCAAAGAGGATGAGTATCCTTATCAGAGAAGGGTAGTTCCTTAGTCAAGGGTATATGAGTAGCTATGCTCCTCTGTCAGAACCTCCAAACAAGCTCAAGGTCTATTTGTAGGAGAACGTAGGATAGTCAAGTTTTCAAGACTCTGGACACATCCAAGTGAGATGCTACATGTGACAGTCAGCTTTCCTTTAGAAAAGAAAATTTAATAAAATAAAAAATTAAAACATCTCTGCAACAATCTTTGGTGACCGGAGAAGTGCTCCCCAAGACTACTGAAGACCGCTTTGCCAGTAGAGAAGTTTCAATCATGTGGGATTTTTGGCACATTGTCTAGACTCCTGACTCCAGAAAGACCTGGACTGGGTACAAGGTTGAAGACATTTGATCCTCACCTTTCAGAGCTTAACATTCCTACAAATCCAGGGAGGTATAACCAGTCCTGGTTGGCTGGGTTTGGGCGCTGTTGTGGAAGAGGTTTTGGATCATTTAAAAAGGAAGATATCTGTGTGTTCACAGGAGTTTTGCTTCTCTCTGTCTTGTTGCGAGGAATGTTCTGAATATGGAGAGAGGCAGCAGTTTTAACCTGACTTTTTAACACAACTTCTGCAGTTTGAAAACATGTGCATCACTAGAGCTGATGTCTTCCAAACAGATGTAGATGCTAGGCAGTAATCTGGCTGTGGGAAGGTATGGAAAAGGTATGGGAAGGTATGGTGGGCCATGGAATTTGAAGGGATCATCAAGGGTGTTGTGCTCTGGGAATTCCAGGGCTTTGTGTGGTCAGCAGGATTACATTTTTTAGCCTCATTATCTCTTCAACCAAAAGAGTGGGTGGAAATGCCTCCCTTGGCACCATTTCTGGTCTCATTCTTTAGGTCCATGTCCCCACCTGGGCCAAGTAGTGCTTGCAAGGTATGGCTCCCAACCTTGGTGTCCTAAGAGGGTGCCTAGGTCTGACTGGCCATGTCCATGTTTAACTTGACTGGTGAATGTGAAATCCAGGTTTTCCAGAGAGGAACATCACTGCAGGGAGGTAACACATCAACTTTGACTTTGACCCTCTTTTTTGATGGAGAGACCTTCACTTTATTTGTTTGTTTGTTTATTTATTTATTGAATCAGAGTCTCATTCTATAACCCAGGCAGGAGTACTGTGGTGGCACGCTCATGGCCACCCCAGCATCGACCCGCTGGGCTCCAGCGATCCTTCCACCTCAGCCTTCCAAGTGGCCAGAACTATAGGTGCCCACTACCACACCTAGCTAATCTATTTATTTATTTATTTGTTTATTTATTTATTGTAGCAATGGGGTCTCGCCAAGTTGCCCAGGCTGGTCTCGAACCCACAGGCTCAGGCAATCCACTCACCTCGGCCTCCCAAAGTGCTGAGATTACAGGCTGAGCCACCAAGCCCCGTCAAGACCTTCACTTTAATGTTACTGGAGTGCATGGATCAAACTCTTGAGCTCGGATCACACAGGGGCAGGCTCTCTGTGTTCTCATCAGATGCAGCAGAAACCACAGCTGAGGTGGTAGCAGTGGCCTACTATTTTCTTGGTGTATCTTTTCATACTAGACAAGAGTACACCTTATACCTCTTTGTATTTATCTGCTGTGGAAGTTGGCCTTCAGCATTCTCTGGGGATACCTCCTGCTACCAAATACAAATCTCCCATTTCTTGGACACACAATACCACAAGGGCTTACCACACTGCAGTGCTTATCTTGGAACTGAGGAATCCAAGAACCACACTCTGGAAAGCAACCTTCACCTTTCATGACTTTCAATTTGTTTTTTTCCCCTACTTTGGCACACAGAAGAATTTTTAATGATGATCTTTGCCTCCCAAACAGAAATGAATTTCTAGGTCAAAATGGAGCTGACAACGGCTAGTTCCATTTCAGTTTTTTGTTTGTTTGCTTGTTTTGTTTGTTTTTTGAGTCGGAGTCTCACTCTGGCACCAGACTGGAGTGCAGTGGCACGCTCCCGACCACCACAGCCTCGACCTGCTGGGCTCCGGGGATCCTTCCGCCTCAGCCTTCCAAGTACCTGGAACTGCAGGTGCGTGCCACCACACCCGGCTCATTTTTTGACTTATCGTAGAAATGAGGTCTCACCAAGTTGCCCATGCTGGTCTCGAACCCCTGGACTCAGGCGATCCTCTCCTTGGCCTCCCAAAGTGCTGGGATTACAGGCTGAGCACATTCAGTTTTTGGAGGCAGGGTGGAGACGGGAAGAGAAGAGGAAGATGGAGGGCGTCTTTTGTCTAGGGTCAGACCCAACTATCCCTTTTCCCTTCTCCCCTCTCCCCCTCCTCTCTACTGCAATTCTTAAAGTGTTTTAACCCATCAAAGGGACCATGAAAATGAAGCATATAAGAAATAAGCTTGGAAAGGTAAGTTGGGGCAAAATGTTGGAAAGCCTTAAATGACAGATTATAAATTTGGAATTATTTTGGTAGTGAGTCGGGAACTATTAAAGATGAGTAGGCAAGTAACATGGTCATGGTTTGGTTTTAGAATGGTTCACTCTCCTCTTATTGCTTAGAGGGAAAGAAGTCAAGATGCTTTCAGATGCAAGGAACAGAATATCAGGCCAAGAGGGTATAGATGATGAAGATTTATTATCATACATAACAAGAAATCTCATGAATGTGAAGAGAGATTTGACTGTCTTTGTCACAAAGCCAAGAGATTGGCTGAATGTGTCAAGAAAAAATATGTACAATTTTTTAAAGGGTCAAACTAGTAGCTTAGAGAAGAATGTCAAGGAGTAAAGTTCAGAAGCAGAAAAACAAAAAAATTTCCTTATCTATTTTTTTTGCCATTTCTAGTTTAGCACAAGAGTTCACCTTTACATCTCTAAATGATTATTTTTAAATGAAAATAATTCAGTTTGAATACTGTCTCTCAGGAATATTACACTCTCATTTCAGAAAAACCAATTTAGTCAAGCATAAAGATAACTAAACGAGAGGGCCCTTTCTCTAAAGACAAGACCTCCTATCCATTTCAAAATAATTTTATTTACTGTCACCAAAAGTTATTCAAATATTCATCCCTAGGGACCACTTGTCATTTAATAAGAAGTTTCTACATTAATATAGGGACTACTCACTGAAATTCATAAAGAAACTCAGCAACCCACAACTGGGTTCCACACTGAAAACAGGAAAAATACTATTTGCAACAGGAAAGGCGCTAATTGCAGACTTTCTATAGTTTCTGTGGTCAGGCCAGACCAGGTGCTCCGGAGACGTTCCAGGTACAAATACCCGCGTCCACAGCACCTCTTCATGTGTCTTGGCAGGATGTCCTCTAGGACCTTATAGTAGTCACCAAGAGATTATACTTTGCACAACAGGATAAAGGAACGCTGACTTGAAATTTATAAATAAAAAGATGATTTGACATCCTTAGCTTTGGACCTCACCTGTTAGGACATCCTCTTTCTTATTCTGCTGAGCACTCGCAAGGTTCACATAGCATCACCCAGACAAGGCAGGCAACACTCAGGGCTCCGTCATATAATTGCTTTTCTCACCAATAAACCAAAATGACCCAGTCATAGGACATGGGCACTAATGATATGGAAGGGGAGCAAAAGGGGGTGATGAACCTTTGCTAGATGGTGAAGTTGATGTCAGACAACCTGCCCTCGAAGACCGGTCACACCACCCACAGCTCAGGACTCAACTCCTTGTCCTTGGTGAGATGTGCTTTCGCCGCAGAAAATAATGACAACAGCATAACTGGAATTTGACAGTGCTGCATTCTGAGAAATCATACCAAGTTTTTAATTAAAAAAAGTCAATTGTGCAATTTTTAAATCGATCCCTCACATATGGTATGTTTTGTGAGTGGATCTGAATGGGGGAAAGGATAAGTAAGCATAGATCTATAGATACAGGCTTAGAAAGTTAATATTTATAGAACACGCCACATGTGCCAATATATTTACATATAGTAACTCATTTAGCCCTGTAAGGTAGGTACTACTATTGTATTATTATAAAAAATTATATTATTGTAGACTTTTTATAGATGAGAAGCAAAAGAAACAGAAAATAAATTGATAGGTGAGTTACAATGAGATTTGAAATAAAAGCAACCAGTAGCATGTAATCAATGACATTTGCATGTCTCTATTTTTTTGGTATGTATGTTGCCTTTTTTCCCTGTCTCCTCTCAACCTCAAAACAGTTTTGAACCTGGGCAGGCCAAGCAGCAACCCTGAGGACTGCAAGAGAAAACTGCTGTTAATTAATAGGATGTAAAACACTCCACTGTCTTCTAGAACAAGGTGTCCAAGGACAACGACTCGAGAGGAGGAGGTGGCTGGTAGAAAGTCCGGTAGTGGCTGTTCTAACTATGTCTTCATACTTAGCCGTTACAACATGCACAAGAGTCAATGCATTAAACAATTAGTTCTCAACATCTCATGCACTGAGGACCTATTTCCAGAGTGATTTAGTGCCGTTTCCTCTGATGTCCATGCTAAAAGAGGAAGTAATTAGGCTCAGAAGGGTTTTAACTTAAAACCTTGCGTCTCTCCTTATCTAAAATGACAGCGCTAAATAGGCCTCTCATAAATTTCCCTGCCAATCTTCACTCTAAAAACCTGGGCCTTTACCTCATGTGTTTCCCTGGGATCTGGGCTGGTGCTGGAAACCCACTGGGTTGGGATTCACTCAGTCTGGAGTCCCTAGAGATATAGAAATTCACTTACTGGTACAACTCTCTTGTATGGCCATACATTCAAACATGATTTTTCCCTCCCAACTGCACATTCAAGTCAATCTGCTAGGGCAGGGGGGCGGTCTAAATGGGGCTACACACAGGGTGGTCTAGGGACGAGATGATAGTCCATGAATTATTACTAGTTCATGCAGCAATGAGTACAAAATTTGGGAGTAAGTATATAGAAACTTTTATAGGAATTTGAACAGAGTCATTTTTTAATGTCCATTAAGTCTAAGAAAAGAAACAAAGCTTATATTTTGTGTTTCTTTTTTCCACTGTATTTTTGTTATAATTCATCTTCTAACTCTTAATTTTTTTCCTACTTGTGGGTTATATTTTCCGCTTCTTTGTATACCCGGTGATTTTTATTGGCTTTTGGAGAGCATGAATTTTTGTTATTGGGTGCTGGACTTTGCTGTATTTCTTTACATAGTGGGGGACTTTGTTCTGGCTTTTAGTTTCGTTACCAGGGATCAATTGGACCCCCTGGAGGTGTGCTTTTAGTCTGTCTCCCGGCAGAAAGATGAAGCAGTAGTAGGGCTCAGCTTGTTTATTCCCCATCTGTTTTAGTCCATTTGGGCAGACTGAGTAATTTGTGAAGCCAGAAGTTTATTCCTTAGAGTTCTGAAGTCTGGAAAATCTAGGGTCTAGGCACCAGCACAAGGTGTCTGGTGAGGACCTTCGTGCTGCCTCCTCACAAGGCAGGAGGGCAAAAAGGAATCGATGTTCTGTCCTCACGAAGCAGAAGAAATGGAAGGGCAAAAAGAACCTATTTCTCCCCAGCCTCTTTATAAGGATATTAATCTCATTCATGAAGGCTCTGCCCTCATGATGCAATCGTCTTCTGAAGGCCCCATCTCTTAATACTATCGCATTGGCGCTTTAAGTTCCAACTAAGGAATACTGGAGGAACACATTCACACCATAACACTATCGATCTCTGAAGGGATTACACACCGGCAGGGTCTTTTGTCTGTTTCATATATTTTCCCAGTTTTCTTTCTTTCTTTCTTTCTTTCTTTCTTTCTTTCTTTCTTTCTTTCTTTCTTTCTTTCTTTCTTTCTTTCTTTCTTTCTTTCTTTCCCTTCCTTCCTTCCTTCCTTCCTCCTCCTCCTCCTCTTCCTTCTTCTTTTTTTTCCTCTCTCTCTCTTTCTTTCTTCCCCCACTTTGGGAGGCTGAGGTGAGAGGATTCCTTGAGCCCTTTTCTGGTTTTCTAATCCTTGAAGGTGGAAGAGTGAATCAGTCTTTTTCACTTCATTATGGTTAAAAGCAGACTTCCTAGGACTTCATCTTGAAGCTCTTCATCTTGATATCCAGTGATTCGTTGCTAAAAGTTTAACTACATTGTATGAAAATATCAGTCTGTGATGAAAGAGAAGTTAAAAAAACAAAGCAAAACAACAAAAAACAAACAGCCAGATTAAAAAATGAGCAAAAGGCTTGAAAAAGATGCAGTAGCCTTTCCTTATTTGCAGTTTCACTTTCCACAGACTTAGCTCCTCACCATCAACCAAGGTTTAAAAATAAGAAATGGAAAATTTCAAAACTAAACCATTCCTCAGTTTCAAATTGTGCAGCATTCTGAGTAGCGTGATGAAATCTCATACCATCTGGTTCCGTCTCACCTGGGATGTGAATCATCCCTTTGTCCGGTGTGCGCATAGTGCATAGGCTACCCACCCATTAGTCACCTAGTAGCCATCTTGGTCATCAAGTTAACTGTCACAATACCACAGTGCTTACATTCAAGTCACTCTTATTTTATTAATAATAGCCCAAGTGGAAGTGTAGTGATGCTGGCAATTCAGATATACCAAAGAGAAATTACAAAGTGCTTCCTTTAAGAGAAAAGGTGGACGTTCTTGACTTAATAAGAAAAATAATTATATGCTGGGGTTGCTAGAATCTATGGTAAGAACACATCTATCTGTGACATTGTGAAGTAGAAAATTGTGTTAGTTTTGCTATCAGACCTCAAACCGCAGTGGTCACAGCCACAGTGCATGATAAGTGTTTAGTTAAGATGGCATTGCATTTGTGAGGGGAAGACATGAACAGAAACGTGTTCTGACTGATGACAATGAGTTCGTTAGTATTCAAGGTTTCAGGCATCCACTGGAGGTCTTGGAAGGCATCCTTCAAGAAATGGCTAATCAGCACCGGAAGAGACGCCAACCTCACTAATCATTAGGAAAATGCAAATCACACCCACAACAATATGCCACCTCACACCCATTAGGATGGCTTTTCTCAAAAAAAAGAAAGAAAACAACAAGTGAGGGTGAGAATATGGGGAAATTGGAACACTTGTGTATCACTGGTGGGAATATAAGCAGGTGCCACTACTATGAAGAACAGTATGATGCTTTCTTTAAAAATTAAAAATAGAATTATGATATTATCCAGAAATTTCACTTCTGGGAATACACCTGAAAGAACTGAAAGGAGGAACTCAAACAGATATTTGAACACTTGTGTTTACAGCGACATTATCCACAATAGTCAAAAGGTAAAAGCAACCTATGTGCCCGTGGATACAGGAATGGTTGAACGAAATGTGAATGAAATATTATTCAGCCTTAAAAAGGAAGGAAATTCTAACACATAAGATAATGTGGATGAACCTTGAAAACATTATGCCAAGTGAAATAAGCCAGACACAAAAGTATAAATACTGTGTGATTCTATTTATGCGATACATATGAAAAGTCGCATTCATGCAGTCAGAAAGTAGAACAGTGGCTCCAGGGGTTGGAGGGGGAGCAATGAGGAGCTCATGTCAAATGGGTACAACCTCAGCTTGGGAAGACGAAAGTTCTGGAAATGGACAGTGGTGATGGTTGTACCAAAACGTAAATGTACTTCATGTCACTGCACTGTACGCTTAAAAGTGGACAAAACGGCACTTTTGATTTTATGTGTATTTTTTAAATTTAATATGTTTTGTTTATTTTACCATAAAAAAGAATACTTGTTTAAAAAGCAGGAAAAAAAAAAACCCCAAACCTACAAAATAAAGCATCACAGATAGTTTGAGAATTACTGATCATAAGAGACTGGAAGTAGGAAAAGGTCTAAGGAAGGGGGAAGTTTGGTGAGCTTTCTGCCCAGGGCCAACAAACAATTTAGCTTTCAGGCCACCGCAGTTCCACTCAGCCAGGGAGCCAGGAAGGCCTTAATATGTCAAGCCTATAGAACTTGCCATGGTTTTTATCTGTATAGTCTCCTGCTTTTCTACTCAGAGGTAAAATCCCTCACAAGGCCTGTGCCTTGGGCTTCATGGAGTGTGAAAACAGAGCCTGGGGAGTCATGTTGTCTCTCACAGTGGGTCTCAGGGGAGACAGTGGCTCTGGAGAGGAACAAAAACAATCCAATTCCTGAGATTTGAAGGTAGGAAGAGAGACAATATTCGCCCAGGATATATTGCTTAATATGGAAAAAGAATATTATTACATATGTATGACATGATTCCATTTCCATATATTAGAAAAATACATTTTTGTGTATATAAGTACAGAAAAAAACTTCCAGGATCTACATAAAAATGTGAATATTGTTTACATCTGGGTGGTCAGATTTATGGAAGATTTTTACTTTCTTTGTACATTTCCATATCATCTGTTGTTTTCCCAGTACATGAGTAAAACTTTTATAATTGGGGGCAAGAAAGCAATTTTTGTTAAAAAAAAATTAGAAAAGTTAGGAAAGAGAAGAGATACTAAATGCCTAAGACTTTAAGTACCCTTAATTTTGTTTTTTGAGGATTTATGCATAAATTAGTCTATGTTCCATTATTTCTCGTTCCATTTTTGTTTTTAACATTAGAGTTCTGACCATCAGTTTACTCATTATAAAGTAACAACCCTTACTATTTGATGTGCTGAAAATACATTTTATTTACACAGGGTCAGATAAGATTAGGAAAGGCATTAGAGTAATTAAGGTCACTGGACTTTGTCATTTAACAAATCCTTAAATCCAACTCTAATCTCATTCATTAATGCCACAGACAAAAGGGTTAATTGCTAAAGTATAACGTTTCCTATCCATCCAGACAGAAATGTTATAATGTTAAATGCTATTAATGCACAGCTGCGTTGCTTTGTGTCTTAGAGAGGTGCTGATGTATTCAGTTCTCTAATAAGAGTTACAGATTTATTAGTTCTGAAGAGGTTATCCCTGGGGTAACTCATTATCACTGGTACAAGCACAGAATGTTCTGTGACAGGAGAATGTCTAAGATGAAACAACCCAATTAATCAAGACAGGGCACGCATGTGGTGACTATACAATATGAGCAGATGCTGTCAACCCCTGAATTGTCACCAGGCAGCCCTGTGGTGGAGGAAATGGCCCCTAGGAACAGGTTGCCACGGATGTGCGGATCCTACCACCCACCTACTACACAGAGCCATGCTCAGTGGCCTCACTTCAGCCTGGCCCAGCTGGAAAGGACAATCCTGTTGTCTTAGGAGTCTTCTGCATCCAACCTTCTACCACTTAACGAAAGAGACAGACTGATGTGAGTCTTAACTTCTTAAAAAATAAAAAAATTCTTTCTAATGATGGCATAAGTGTTAAGGAGTAGTTCCCAAAGTTCCTAAAAGCAGTCTTGAAAGATCAGCTATCCTGGAATCCTCCGCAGCCGTTAAAAAGATATCATAAAAGGTTTTTAAAGGCATGGAAATGTGTCCACGCAATGATGTGATTGTGAAAAAACAGCTTACAAATGAAACTCTATGAATATAGGATATGATTCCAATTTTGTAAACTAAAAAGATGGAGAGAGATCTATAACTATTGTAAAAGACATAAAAGATTAAAAGGTCGAATGTTGACATTTGATGGAATGCTGGAATGGAATTTGAAGGAGAGGTTTGCTTTTTGTTATTTTATTTTACTTTTTTCCCTATTTACTTTTCTATGTTTTCCAAATTTTCTAGGATATAAATTTACTACTTGCTAAAAAATGAAAAAAATTTTCAATAAATGTCATTTTGGGGGTTATTTCCAAAACCAGTGATACAGCAGCTTCTATTTTCTATTTCTTTTTTTTTTTTTGAGTTGGAGTCTCACTCTGTCGCTCAGACTGGAGTGCGGTGACCGCTCCCGGCCACCGCAGCCTCGACCTGCTGGGCTCCGGCGATCCTTCCGCCTCAGCCTTCCGAGTAGCCGGAATTACAGGCATGCGCTACCACACCCGGCTGATTTTTCAATTTGTTGTAGAGATGAGGTCTCGCTGCCCAGGCAGGTCTCGAACCCGCAGGCTCAGGCAATTAGTTCAACAGCAACAAATATTTTCTACAAATCTTCTATATATCTTGTCATGTGGGAATAAGGCTTAAATAGAAATTGTTTAGCTATGCCACATTTTTTCTCAAACTAAACTCTTCCATGTACTTTAACTTTCTTTATCCATTCAGATAGAGCTAAAGATACAAAATCAGAAACAGAACCAAAAAAACAAAATCAGAAAACTCTTCCCTAGAAGGGGAAGAAGATACAGTTCAATCAGCTCTGCTTTTCCTCAAAGCTCCAACAGGAAGATTTAATCAAGAGGAGTCTCTCTTGGGCCAAGGGGTCACTTCCTTTAGGAATGCTTTTTCTTCTCCTTGCCATGACACCAGAGGAAAAAAAAATAACAATTGGCATTCCTACTGTGCTCAGAGCCTGAAGAGTACTTTCTCATGCATAGTAAGAAGGATGCAAGAGAAACCCTGCCCAGAACAGTCTGATGTCCTGCTGAAAAATGTATCCCCTTATCTGCCCATATTCCGATTTAAATCCTAAGTGGCAGGAATCAGAGTCACAGAGGCTCCGGCGAGGGAACTGTGTCTTAAAAGCCAGACTTTATGCCAGGCACTGTTCTAATCTCTTCACATATCCTTACAGCATGCAGGCCTTTGGACAACACTGGGACATAGTTATCACTGTCTTTATTGGGGTCGGCACACGATAGCTCATGGGTCAGATCCAGCCTGTGGCATGTTTTTGTAAATAGTTTAATTGGGACACGGCCACACCCCCTTGCTTATGTATTGACTCTGGTTGCTTTTTTGTGCTAAGACAGCAAAATCGAGTATGGAATTGCAACAGAGACCATTTTCCTGCAAAATTTAAAATATTTACTACTTGTTTCTTTACAGAAAACATTTGTCAACTCCTGATTTACATGATACTTATAAAGAAAAATGAGGCTGAAGGATGTTCAGTAGTGTTTTAGTGTAGCTCTGCTACTTACTGGCAGGGCCGAGATTTAAACATGTGCCTATTTCTGACGTTAAAGCCCACGTTCTTTTCATTTCTTCAAATCAGAACATAAAGAGTAAGACTGCAACTTCCTCCAAAGTATAATGCATGAGTGGCACAGCACATTACACACTGAGAAAGATGAGACATGGATGATAGTGCTATTTTTTAGAATGGAAAATATAGTTTATTTAGAAAGTAAATGAGAGAGAGAGAGAGAGAGAGAGAGAGAGAATAGTGCTATTTTTTAAGAGACTTGAAAGACATAATAACTGCTGCAATCCTTGAGCTATGTAAGAATACCTCACTGTTAGTTATCTTTTTCCTTCAACTTCTAATTTAAATCTGCAGCAAAAATTATGAGACATACTATTTGGGGAGGAAAAAAACCTAATGGAATTTTTCCAGCAAAAAAGGCACTGTATTTCAATGTTCAGCTTTCACATTAAAACAGACCCTAAAATATTTGATGTGTTGCCTTAGTGTGATATGGTGCCACTTGTATGAACTGACTAGCCCTTTCTCAGGTTAGATAGCGAAGGTAGGGCAAAGTGTGCTTACAATAAAAGTCTAACTTCATTTTTAGCATGGCTTTTGTTTTAGACCTGCTTTGCTTAGCTCCTTTAGCTAAAACAATATACTTTGTGGGGACTTTTTGTAGGTTTCTGATGGAAGAAATTGTGACAAAAACTGCTACCGCTCACCTGTTTATCCCACCTCACCTGAGCCTTCAAAGTTTAACAGCCTTTACCAGCCACCATTAAATCCTCCCTAAGTGCCATTGATACCATAAAGGCGCGAAGCTTCAAAAAAAGACCCCAGAGATGGTCGCTGGGCTGGCTCAATTCACAGCAGGGGCAGTGAATACAGGAAAAGTAGCAAGTCCACAGGACTTCCATCTTTCCTAGACAGAATCTAACTCATGCACCCATCTGAGAAAGTCTAGTTGGGAGGGGAATAAAATGGAGACAGCCCACTTATTTTGACTCTTGCATCAAGTTAGAATTCAGGTTTTGGAAAGTCAAAGTCCATGCATCTCAATCAATCAGGATGAAATGAAAGGGAAGAAATTGGTTAATACCAAAGTACCAATCCTCCCAGATAAATGCAGGAAGCAGATGTAAAAGCCTTCACTCCACACATCTAATTTTGGAACATACAGCACTCTCCAGCATTTAGGCAATGACTATGTCATCTTTACTTGCTAATTTTCACCCACCCTCCTCTCCTGTAGGAGAGGGAAGAGAAAAAGATTCCAAACAATCAGAACAGTTTGGTGAGAGTGTTTATTCATTCTTTAGTGGGGATAACAGTGAAAGTCCTGACTTGAGTGTGGCACGGGGATTTCCATTTCCTGCAATTCTAGTTTCTGTTAGCGCAAAGAATTGGGTTGGTGTTTATATCCCCTGAAGGCCCCTATGAGAACAGCCTCTGACCTCAGCTAATTACTCACTGGGGATGTGAGAGTCAAACACATGGGTTCTAGCAGGACACACTCTAAATCTGCCAGAGCGCGTAACATAATCTCAAGGTCAGGATGACCCACAATCTAAGACAGCTTCCACCAAGTTGGCTCTTGCTCCCACTGACAGAACAATGAAAGAATGAGAGCTAATCAAACTTGTCTCCGTTCCATTTTACCTCTGCACAGCCTGTGATGGCCTGTAGCTTCTAAGGAGAACGTTCCAGCAACTTAGTACATTCCACCTGCCGGGACTTTCCATTTGTTCTCCCTGCCTGCCTTTCTTCCACTTCTCACAGGGCAAATTCACCTACTGAGGTGCAGCTGAACTATGGCCACCTCTATGGTTTCTTTCTGATTCTCCCAACTTGAGTTTGATACTTTCTCATCCCTATTTCCTCATACCCTATGTGTCTACAATCTCCGTGTAGAACTCATTACACCATGCAGAGGCGCCAGGTTACCTTCTGGTCACTCATTGCTGTATTTATCTTTGTAGCCAGAGCATCTAGTTCACTACCTGGAAAAAAGTAAAATAAGCATTCAGGATGTGTTTGTTTATGGTTGATCACAAACTGTGATCATGGGTTACTTTATAAAAATAAATATTACATTAAATTGGAATGAAAATTAGTTAAATTAAATATTAATTTAAAGATTATTCAAAGAATCTGAAAACATAACTTGCATCCACATTTATTTTATTTATTTATTTATTTATTTTATTTTATTTTATTTTATTTTG
The DNA here is from genome assembly GCF_000164805.1 of Carlito syrichta. Taxonomy (NCBI): domain Eukaryota; kingdom Metazoa; phylum Chordata; class Mammalia; order Primates; family Tarsiidae; genus Carlito; species Carlito syrichta. The sequence continues at coordinate 188,346 of NW_007244132.1, forward strand.
AGTCGGAGTCTCACTCTGTCGCCCAGACTGGAGTGCAGTGGCCGCTCCCGGCCACCACAGCCTCGCCTGCTGGGCTCCGGCGATCCTTCCGCCTCAGCCTTCAGAGTAGCCGGAATTACAGGCGCGCGCTACCACACCCGGCTGATTTTTTGATTTATTGTAGAGATGAGGTCTCGCTGCCCAGGCGGGTCTCGAACCCGCGGGCTCAGGCAATCCACTCACCTCAGCCTCCCAAAGGCGCGGGATGACAGGCTGAGCCACCGAGCCCGGTTCATCCAAGTTTATTAAAAGAAAAGAAAAGTTTAAGCCAAAAAGAAAAGTGCAAAGGACGGCAGGAATAAGGCTTTGCTAAGGAATGTGTACAGGTAGCATCTCATTCTAGAAGCCAGATAGGTAGGGTGTGTGATCTTTCTTTGCTCACGGCTACCCAGGAAAACATAGCCAGAGAGCTACCAACAGCAGGTTAACAACCAATTTCAAGTTCAAAGGACCTAAGAGGGGGAAGAAACTGAAGTCAAAAGGCAGCCTTGGGGTCACCGAGACTGAGGAGATGGACAGGTACCTTGCCAGCATCATTTCTGAGGTCAAGATTAGTGCTGTTTGCTTCTATGGCATGTGGATGTACAAAAGCTAGACGCAGAGAAGTTTCTATCAGACAAATATTGTCTTTACCTGCTCAACTTGTGGAATACAATAGAAATATTACATTGATGTAGTAAGATCCACACAATGCATGCTTTATAAATAATGCCTTGTACAATCTCTTTAGAAAATTATTTGCCGTCATCTTTTAAAGGTATGCTAATATATACTCTAAAATCCAGAAATTCCACTATTAGAAGTTCTTTTTTTTTTTTTTTTTTGAGTTGGAGTCTCACTCTGTCACCCAGACTGGAGTGCAGTGGCTGCTCCCGGCCACTGCAGCCTCGACCCGG